>NC_136483.1:54872605-54987605 GCF_053919585.1 Euprymna scolopes
TTTTTTTTTCTCTCTCTCTCTCTCTCTCTCTCTCTTCTTTTAGTCTCGCTCTCAGTCAGTAGATAGTAATCTGTGTGATGCAAAAATGCCGACACTGTGTGTGCGTGTGTAATTTGGAATGCATATCATTATTACGTCTGTGTTGGGTTGGAAATTTCTCACGTCTGTTTAAAAATTAAATGAAAATATACGCAGATTTATACACACGTGGACCATATGCACACAAAGATATTTAAAAAAAAAAAAAAAAGAAAGAGCGTCTAATCATAATACTACATACATATATAATATAGATAAGCATGTGTGTGTATGTCGTGTGCCTATATAATATTAAAAAATAAAAACGTTCCAGAAATGGTCGTTTAGATACGACTTCTATAACTGAGCCCAAATGAGAGTAAACTTCAGACATATAATGCACTCAATATCTTTTCAGATAGAGCTTTATTACGGATCCATCCATCCATACGTACCCGTGTGTGTGTGTGTGTGTGTGTGTAAGAGAGGGTGGGTGTTTGAACTATTGAAAGACTGTATTAAATTTCTATGGTTACTAGCAGCTTCGCGCTCAACCGAGCACACCAACACCATTGTCTACACTGTTAATATGCATATATTTTCTGTTATTCTAGATATTGAGCACACTTAAATACATGAAGAATACGTGTTACGTCTAAATCGACATATGTCCGTAAAAACCCAGCGCACCCCCCCCAACAAAAAAATTCTGTCTTAAAAAATAAAAAAAAAAATGATGACCTAATATTCATCTTTTTATTGAATACACAAAGTCCGTAATGGGGAGATTTTTTAATGAATGAATGCTGATTGATGAATTCGTTTATTTTTATTTATTTTTTTTTTTTTAGATTGAATCAAATAAACAGAATTTACTTTTCAATTTATAGATTTAAAGAACTCAGAAATTGTACAATTTAATAAAAACAAACTAAGAACGATGTTCAGTACCCCAAATTACGCTAATAGTTGAAAGAGAAGCTATATGTTGTTGTTTTGGTCAAGATCAAAGTGTAGTATCTGTACTTCAGATGCTGCACTTCTATTTCTTGTTCTCTTTCAGTGGAGGAGAAATCCATCACGACTGAGACAATTTTTATTTTTGTACCTTTTCTCCACGTTAAAAAACGACCCTGGTGTCTAACTCTGTCCCGTGGGGAGGCATAGTAAATAGGAACATGCGTAGAGATTTCGCTAAAAAAAAAAACAAAAAAAAAAAACACGTAAAGTGCCCGAACAGTCTGGAAACTAAAAAAAAGTTATTTCAAAAATATGAAATCTTAACTATACTTTTTTTTTTCAGAACAATTTATAATGAACGCCTCTCAATTCTACCGTTGTTATCAACAGTGTATCCTCGCGCATATTTATTAGTTGCAAGCTAAATTAAAATAAATTTAAAAAAACAAAAAGCGAACTAATTGTATCTACACAATTTTAATGATTAAGCAATTTAAGGTAAAAAAAAAAAAATACAATTATTTATTAGCGGGACCTGGGGAAATTCCACAATGGCATCTTTCATATGTAATATATCGCTGCTCTGCTGGGCATTCTATGAACGTTCAGCGTGAATGGAGACTCCGCGATATTACTGTAGTCCTTTTGTTAAAACTGCAAAAGAATTTTTATAATTAATCTAGTATCAATTAATTATTAATGTAGTATCAAAATATATATGGTTATTACGATTTATCTCCAATATCCTTAGAGGAGTCTGTGATATTTCCCATTGTATGGACTTCGCAGCTGAGCACAAACCCCGCGATATCATTATATCATCTTTAGACAGAACAGATGGAGTGTAACCCGGATATAAGGGACTCCTAATATCATTGCAACTCTCTTATATCCGGGTTACACTGTACATTAACACAGGCTCTAATTTGGGACCAGAGAAAATCTCTCTTGTATCCGTTTTTCTTATATTCGGGTCTCTTATATTTGGATTACACTGTACTATCCTTGGATCCTAGCAAGAAGACCAAGAACGTATATTTCAGTTTCAGGTAAAGCCCAAAGACGATATCATTTTTTTTTTTTTTTTTTTTACATTGCGACTTCCGTGACCGGGAGATCTCATTTATTAAAAAGGAGGATAGAAGGTGATAACATACTACGTACATTAAATTACCGTATCTATATAATAATTTAATGTTCGTAGTATGTTACGCCTTCTATCCTCCTTTTTAATAAATAGGATCTCCCGATCGAATAATTTATAATCTAGAAATCACGTATGCACATACGTTAAAAGGTACTACGATATTAATATATGGAATATAGTTGTCATTATTTAGCAGAAGCATAATAAAAACAGTAAATATTGTGTGTTATGCAGAGAACTCGATTAAAAGAATTGAGAAATAGTATAATGCAAAATACAAAGAGGCTGATTAACGCCGCCAAGGCAGCACCAAATTAAACAATAAAAAGAATAGTGAAGTAGTTCACAAAAAAAGGTCAAAGAACGAAAAATAGGAAATAAAGGCAACTAGGTGGACCATTTATAAGACGAACCAGAGAAATTACACCTAAGAAAATATGGACATGATCGCGAAAAAGAAAAAAATGAATAAAAGTATCACACAAAACAACGTTATCAGAATCATATAAAAACCAAAATAGACAAGACCCAGAAAAAACAGCTAATGCAATCTGCATACACAGAGAACAATAACCACCACGATAAATGAAGGCTAGAAGCTAGTTCTAGAAATATAAAAACGGACGCGACTAGATTGGAAAGCTTGTCTGTCCACTGACAAGTGTGAAAATGGCTACAATTTGAACACAAGCAAAAGGACAAACACAAATCGGGGTTAATCTTAGAAAACGAAAGGCAGAAAATTACATGGGACATTGAAATATAGACAAACCCATCCAAGCTAGTAGACCGGGCATGATAATCGTCATCAAGGGGGGAAAAACTACTAAACAGTAGATTTAACCATTCCAACTGATTACAGGATGAAGCTGAACGACTAAAATACATGAAACATGTCAGAATCGAAAAAGAAACGATTAATCATGAAAACACGTAAAACCAATAATTTTAGGATCACTTGGTACAATTCTGAAAAAAAAAAAAATGGAAAACACTAGAAGAAATTGGAATCAACGAAAAATTAGCACCATGACGTCACAGATGACTACAGCTTGCATAGTCCTGGGATGTAAAAAAAAAAAAAAAAAAAAAGCCACATAAGTTGCACTAAATCAAGCATAGTTAAGTTGGCACAACTTGAAGGAACATATTTAAACGAACCCACGAAAGCTCAGAACACTTCGGTAAATATATAATAAATAAAGAAGGTTTGATATGGACCCCTCCCCCCATAAAATGCAGTGACACCAGCATTGCTTTATTCTGGAGAAAGTGACCGCGGAGGGTAGATGATGGAAAGATTACGGAAGGATAACACTATCCAGATTTCGATCGGAAAGGTACTGAGAGTACTGGAATTTGGAGGATGATTGCACAGGCTAAAGGATACATCGAAATATTGCGAATTTGAAAATCTGGGATTAAACACCAAAACAACCCCCCACGGTTATGAAGGATAAATGAACCAATGTTAGATTAATAAACGCGAAATAAATCAAACATAAGATTCTTGAAAGATTACAGAAAAGTAACATGAATTTAGAAGCTAACCGATTTACTTTCACAACAACTCAGTCGTAAAAAAATGCAAAATACGAACCGCATTATCATCGGCATATTCTGGGCAGGTTCCGTAAACCTCCAGAATGGCGCAGAACAAAAACTTCATGCTTTTCTTTTATTGGAAACGATAGCTAATGTTCAAGCCGCTGTGATAATTTCAATGAGAGAAAAAAAAAAGGGGGTTATTATTAAAAAAGTTATTCTTAACATAAGGGAAGGGGAATTTTTAACAATTCTGTACTTTTACTTAACAAGTTAATTTAAAAAATACTATTTGTCAATTATCGGCTGCTACGATTTCATTGGCTAAGCGTTTCGGCGGTTTACGTAACCTGCCCGAATGTGCAAACGATAACGCGATCTCTATCTTGCATAAGTACCAAGAATTTAAACAAAGAGATTTCAAAGTACAGCAAACCAAATTCATGCTCAACTGCAAATATTGTGGCACACAAAATGAAAGAAAAGGAAAATATGTTCAAACTGTAAGGAAATTAATTTCAAATTGTATTTAATTACAAAAAATAGAAACGAGGAGGCTGTCACGTCATAATGGCAAAGTATTTGCAATAAGGATATCCACCAAGACAAAAAAAAAGTTGAATGTCATATTTTCCTGTGCAAGTCGCCACTGTGAGTTCATTGATCTTTCATCTAGAACAATGTAGTATCTGTTCTGATAGTGTCATCAGTCAGTGAAGGGGAAATCATTTTACATCGAAGCAATTTTTATGCCAATATCGAAGCAATCTTTATGCTCTTTTTTAGGGGAGAGAGCTGGACTCTCCCTAAATCTAAAACGGATTATATCAATCATCGTTGAAGGCAAGTCCACCTGAACACTCACGAATGGTTTCAGTTTAATTTTTAACTTTTGGGAGACAGTGGACGAATTGTAATTGATAAAGATTAAAATCTACTTTGAAGAAAATCGGTACAACAGTAAGGATGGGTATTTTTTTTTAAGGGATGTTCGAAAACGGACAATTGCAAGAAACCTCTCAAACCACCGATATCCATACCTGATAATTTTTCCTTCAAACTTCTCGGCTTAACATTCACAGGGAATATGAACTGAAGCAAATACATTGAGGACACTGCGAAGGCTGCTGCAAATTAGATATGTCCCTCTATCGTGCTAGAAGACTACTATCATCGAGAGTATCCTGTATCTGGACTGGTGCATCTACCACGAGTCTCTCCCTCTAATAGTCTCCAATCTAATAGGTCCCACTTTGTCGACTAAGCTACAATTCCTGTCCCATCGCCACAATGTTGCGCCCCCGCGCCTGTTTTACAAGTATTTTAGTGGAATGTACTCTGATGAACTAGTATTGCACTTGGGCCCCCTTGACGTACATCACTCCGACAAACTTGCTTAGCAACAAAATCACACCCCTTCACTGTTGAAGTCCCTAAATACCAGAAAACTTTCTATTGTAATAGTTTCTTCCCTCGAACAGCTACACATTGGAATTCCCTTCCTGCTACCTGCTTTCCTGACTGTACTGATATGCAAAAGTTATGTGAGATACATAGATCTTCGAATATTCCATTGAAGTTTTCCTTTACATCTCACATTGTTAGTACAGAAATTGGGAACATAATTTTCTTCTACTCAATTGGTGATTTCAAGGATGTTTTGTAAAAAAAGCTCATCCAAGACAATTTTTTATTACTTACTCATATAATAATATATTGAATATATATATATAAATATATATTGATATAATGCATTCACGTCATCGCATATTTGCGTAAATAAAACAAAGATTTTTCCCTTTTATATCTATCGACTATTATATAAAAGGAACTTAATCTCTGTGTGTGTGAGAGAGAGAGAGAGTTCTCTATAGACTCGGAAACGGCTAGGTCGATTTTCAAAAAAATTCATACAAAGGTAATTTGTATCTGGAAGTGTTTTAGCGTAGGTGTTCTATCGGAATGCATCCGATAAGTATCGATATTCGGGAAAAAATCCTTTTAAAGAAAAAAGTCCGATTTTGGCCAAAGTTAACACTTATACAACCTAACCTCACAATTGCATTTGAGAAGTTTTATCACTGCACAAACAGAAAAACTCAGCCTATAAAATCAACTGTAGATTCTTTTATAAGACAGGAGCGCGTTCGAAATGAATGTTTCTTTTTAGAGCTCAATTGAACCATGATACTTGACTTTTGTACATTTAACTTTAATTGAAGTGACTATGTAAAGAATAATTTCATAAAATCAATAGTTGGTTCTTTGATAAGACAGTGCGCGTTCGAAATGAATGTTTTTGTTTATAGCACACTTGAAAAATGATACTTGACTTTGGCATTTTAAACTTTAAGTGAAGCCATTATTTAGAGATAATTTTTATAAAATCAAGAGTAAATTCTCTACAGTGCAATGTACAGTGAACCAAGTCACCGCGAAAAAGCATGTAAAATTTCATCCTGGTACAAGAGGGGGGGGCATCCATAACTAGAGCAAGCAATCAATCGATTTGATTTAAAAAAAAAAAAAAAAAAAACCCGGTGATTTCACCGATTTCGAGGACAATAAAAGTGTAGGAAAGTGGAACCTTTTCTGATCACCATTAAATCTCGAACAAAGTGGCCTCTCTCTGCTAGGATTTGAATATTTTTGTTCCCACAATAAACTCAGATTCTGCGATGCATTCCGGTAGTCTTTTCTACTGTCTAACTTTAACCATATCTAAATATGACTAAAAAAAATAACTTAACGCACGCGCATAACTGGTGAGACTTTTTTCTTTATTAATGGCGGTTTTCTTCTAAAAAAGACCCGTTGTACTAATTTTTTTAAATGATAAAAGTTTACTTTAAAAAGCGCCACAAGGTGGTAGAAATATGATCGCACTGATTGTAGTGATAAGTTCGATGAGGAAAAAAGTTTGAAGATTAAAAGGTAAATCAATTTGTTAAGAATCGTTTCCAATGCGAAATATTAAAAATGGGCAATGAATTCGCAAAAATAGACCAGGTTAGAATCAACAGTAAACCCAAGGCAATCACTACTATAAACTCTACTTATTGAGGTAAATTGATCTACCGTTTAGACTAAACACGTTATAAGCGGTTGGTCACGCTCGTGTGAACTAGTATTTTTGTGGAAATCGATTCAGATAAGGTATGAAGCCACTTTATGCAAGGAGCTAAAAATACTATAAGGCCAAAAGTTAGTCAACAACAAGTGTTATACGAATAGATTCCGACAAAAAAAAACAAAAAAAAACAGCAATTCTTTATCCTTTTTCAGAAAAATCGGTCATAGAATGTGAGAACTAAATGACAAACTAAGGAAAGTATGAGTTATGAAGTTGCCGAAAGTAAAGGTCTACTTTCATCGCTAAACGTACAGATTGAATATACGCATTTAATGAATATACGCTATTGTGTGAGTGTGTGTGTGTGTGTGTGTGTGTGTGTTCAACTGCGTATATGTTGCATTTTACTTGCGGTCATTTGCTTTTGGAGTCCAGTATAGACGTGGTTTGTTAACTGAAAAGATTTTGTAAGATTGACAGGTTTTGACCTGCAGTATCAGCTAGGCCCATTTTGGGGAGAATTTTATTAGTTTATAAAAGGGATGTGAGGTTATGAGGGAGATTTTAAGTCTATGTAGGGATGATCCAGCGTGATGTTAGTCTTGTGTAGAAATACTATTATGGCACGTGTTTGTCAGAATTATATGATCTATTCCCTGCTTTCTTTGTCTCAGCTCGATTGATTTCCATTAATTCATGGTGTTGATATCTTGTAATACATCTTCCTATTCCAGTATCTTCTTTCTAAGAACTGCAGGATTATGGAATTCTCTTTCTAATAACTACTTTCCTCCTACCTATAGCCTTGATCTTTTCAAGACTAAGGTCAATAGGCATCTTCTATTTTTGCGATAATCATCTCGTTAGCTCCTTACATCAAGTGGCTTCACGCCTTGACGATTTTCATAAAAAAACTTTTAGTTAAAGGAAAATGGATATCCAATTATTGAATTAAAGTATATTTAAAATTAAAATCCGACGTCTGAACATCGCATCAGAGAGAGAGAGAGAAGAAATAAGAGAACAATGTTACATCTGGCTTGCGAGAATGAGAGGCGAATACACACGCCCAACTCTGCAAGCGATTTTAATTTTTTTCTCCTTATTTAATAACCATTCATAATGGACGAGATATCAAAAGAGAAAAAGTAGAAGATATCATTTTTATAATATGAAACCAAAGTAAAACATGAATGTTGTGGCCGCAAAGACATTTTAATCGCATTGCAACGGATAACGTTAAATCCGTTTGAGATATCAGAGTGACCTATGCGTAAAATATTCAGTTCTTTTTTTTTATGCATCCACGCATCTCTTGGCGTCGTCTATTCGCCACACTTAAGTTTGAAAAATAGCATTGTGTTAGAAATGAATGTATTACTACTTACGCTAAGTAAAAAAAAAAAAAAGAATTCAGATAAAACCCGTCACATGTAAAAATGAATGGAAAAGGCGGATTTGCCAAAACGATACAAAACCTCATAGATATTTTGTCTTTATTAAAACCCTTTAGAAATGATGGAAGATGTTATTTTCAGTTTTTTTCTTTTGTTTGTTTTTTTGTTTTGTTTTTTTGTTTTTTTCAGCTCTTTTTATTTCTAGATTTTCTTCATCCATTATCACCCAGTAAATTGGAAAAACATAAAATTCCGGTCTAATCCTTCTTCCTCTTCGTTTTGTTGACCTTCCCCCCACTTTTTTGTTTGTTTGTTTTTCTCCCTTTATCGTCCATGGCAATCATTTTTTATTATTTATTTGGTAGGAAATCGCATCTCGCTTTTTTTAGAAAGGGGGGGGGGGCGAGAGAACCTCCTCCTAAATGGTAAAGTATACAAAAATATTTCCCTCGTTACTCGCCGTGTTGCCTAGAATATATATGGCATAATTCAAAATGATTGATTTATTAGTTTGGGAATGAATATTATATATAGAAATATAAGCATATACACACAACTAACATTATAGAGAGAGATTATTGTCTTTAGATATTACTTAGGTTAGTTTTTACGGTTTTTGCGAACTTTAATTGAAATCAGAATAGTACTTTCTAAACAGTTAAACACATCATATTTATAGATTTCTGTTTTTACGGCATTTGGGAAATTTACTACCAAACGACTACGCCTATTGTTAATTCATCGAACACGTTAATTTTATCCATAGCATGAAGTTATCTTCCTGCCATGTCGGGATGCTGTGATACAAGGGTCGGAAAGTGGTGTTTGAAAAGCCAGTGCCCTAGAGAAAGAGCATTGGCCTGCAAAAATAAAACCTACGCAGCCCTGTCGGTATTCCTCGGTAGGAGAACTTCAGACGATTAGCCTAAAATTAACCCCTTTTCAAAGAGAGAAGGCAAAGCCTGGGAATGTGAACCTCCTAGAACTTCACAGGGCCAGAGACATACTTGAGTAAACACGGAACAAACCAGCTCAACAACGGCCTAGACTGTTGGCTTTGGTGCCAAGAGGAGAAACCGGCTGATGGACAGTGTTCTGAATTACCTAATGTGTTAGTTTGTATGCACACATATACAATATACGCATAAAACGTATACAACATATGCACAAAACATGCATACATACAGATCACTTTTACCAGCTGTTTTTTTTTTTAATCCCTAAATAGTAAAGTCGTATCTTTTCGTTTCCTTCACAAAAGGCAAGGAGGAACATTCCAGTTCCAGTCTTAGAAATATGTCAGGGAAATTTCACCTCACCTGCCATAAACTCGCCCCTTAGTGAACTCTTCGTTTATCTTTCACTCTTTCTCTATTCCCTGCCAAACGTACCTTCCATTTCCCCCACTATCAACAAACCATAGAAAACTAAACATTTCCTTGTATAGACTCCCCACCCACAGATTCCTTCATACGTCCCTTTCCACTCCCCCGTTTTCCATCTTATCTCACCTTTGTTACTCATATTGAGAAGGACCAATAAAAGTAAACGCACCCTGACTATTTTGCGATACATCCCACATTCGTCTGCCCCTCTGTCAACCCCAGCCCCTCCGTCCTTTCTTTCAATGGGTATTATTAGCAAAAGAAAAGGCGAACTAAAGTTAAAATTCTCTAGCATTAGTCTTTTTTCGCAACATTAAATCGCGATAGTTGGGAACACAGCATAATCACGTTGATACACCGATTCCTGTCAGATCACCGAAGTTAAGCAACGATGAGCCTTGTCATTACCAGATGGGTGACCATTTGGGAATACCAGGCGCTGATGGAAGGGTGGAAGCACTTCCACCAATAGGAACACTCACTTAGGCCTCTCCACCCTCTGATCAAGGTGAAATCACGGCAGGCAGGTGATGAATGAACTGATCGTTTCTTCCGGGAAATGATACTGATTGAGGTACAATGGCTCAGACTATCCGCACTGTACAAGCACTGCTCCTATAGCTGACAATCATCAAATTGTATGTATAAATTATCATTTCTGATGAAAAACAAATCAACTACCGTTTACTTTTTTATTATAAAGTGTAGGATTTCTTTCAGAATTCATTTCAAGCGTAAATCTGGGATGGTTGACTTGCTATTTGTCTTCTCCCTTCCTCTCACTACTTAAAGGTCTAGAAAAAAAAGCACGTGTTTTACCCACTTTTGCGTAACGGGACAGATTTATATTTATTTATCTATTATATAAATCTCAACTCTGTGTGTGTATGTGTGTGTATCCGCTAAAAACTTTCATCAGTTGCAACGGACCGGGTCGAAACCGGTACGATCTGAAAGAGCGATCCCTCGGAAGCGTAATATCTGAAAATTAGAAAAAAAATGATAATCCTGTGGTGGACCATTTCTTGCAAGGAGGGGTAACTTTTTGCGTCAAGATTTTTTCAAGTAACGTACGCGTAGCAAACAGTGTATGTTTTTACGTTGTTTTGAAGGGTCATGGCGTTATAAGTCGTTGTGGCCGTGACAGCGAACGTGTTAGCCTTTTCCTTTTTCGCGTTTCAGGCTCAAGCCTGTCTACTGCGGCTATTTTTTTTTCGGTCGCATGGGCACTCGCTGCTATTTTGATCGAAAGAATAGTTGTTTTGATTCATTTACTTTTTAGGGGAGGGGTCTAGCGTACAGGCTGCGAAAATATCTAGTGGGGAAGTTTTTTATTTACATCTTCCGTTCTTTTGTGGGGGTTGCTCAATATCCTTAGTGTAATAGCTCTCCTGTCCAAACCGAATTTCATGTTCACCCGGGCAACGCCGGGTATCCATGCTAGTATACAAATAAATGCGCATTGATCTTTAATTATAATTAACATTGTTCTTTAAAGAGCGAGCGTAAAATTAAATTGCATTTTTTTTCTCATAAAAATAAAAAACTTAGGTATGACATGAACGAAAATGATAATTCAAACTGAAACGTAACCGGCCGAGTGATGGAAAAATTCTCAGATTAACAAGGACTATTTTTATACACGGTATTCATCAACAATTTTCATTTTAGTCTTTTAGTTAGGGAAGAAGTGAAGTATCTTTCCTGATACTACCCTGCC
The DNA here is from genome assembly GCF_053919585.1 of Euprymna scolopes. Classification (NCBI taxonomy): domain Eukaryota; kingdom Metazoa; phylum Mollusca; class Cephalopoda; order Sepiida; family Sepiolidae; genus Euprymna; species Euprymna scolopes. Next base: position 54,883,851 of record NC_136483.1, read on the forward strand.
CTGCCAATTTTTCAGAAAAAAAACACTCGTCTACCTACAATCACTACCATCATTTTCCCTTACTATATATCGGTGCCTAAATCTAAGCACAGATTCCATGAACAAAACTTATTTCTTATAACTGCTCGCTTGTGGTGCTCTGTTCTGCTGGCCTGCTTCTCAACTAACTACAACATAGTCGTCTTTAAGTCAAATGTACACAAGTTCTTGATGTCCCGTCCCTTTAATGAAATTCTACCCAATTTTCGCTATTAACGATCACTACGTTGTTGTCTCATTGAACACCTTACACTCAGTAACGTTTATCCTAGAGCGGCCATCGGGCCTTGATTATATATATTTAAAAAGAAATTCATATTTTCTATCCTTGTTCAGTGTTTTTCTTCTACCCAAGAATGCCCCTTTTGAGGGAAACTGGATTTTGTTCACATTAAAAACTGACCTTATGTCTTACTCTGTAAATAGAAACAATCTTCGTGTCAGCGTTCGATATTCCAGTGTAGGCCGATTGTTATTGAAGCTGTTTCTATCGAGGAAAATCAAATAGCGAAAACGAAACAGAGTAATGAAAAAGAAAATAATCAATCCAACGACTTTTATTGTTTGGAGAGAATTCGTTCGTTTAAAGAATTGATAGAATTATCGACTCTTGTTTGTCTTCGTTGGTGCCAATTTTTTATTTATTTTTTTTTTTTATAAAAAGTAAAAAAAAAATAATAATAATAATAATAATACAACAAAAACAACAACACATGAATCAACGTTATTCCTTTCGTTATATTCAAATTGACGCTAACATATGATCCATTAGGTAGTCAGTTACGATTATTGAATTAGGATTCGAATTTTTGGAGCCCCCCCCCTTAACTTCCCTATCATAATTTGCTAGTTTAGCGGAGTGCAAACGATATGGTCTCTTTTCCGAAACTACGCGGAAACAGTATCACTTGTAAATAGATTAATTACCAATTTTCAGTTTTAATCCCTTAGCATCCCTTTTTCCGGAGAAAAATCGATTAAAAACTTTTCTACGTGTCTGGATACCGTATATATCAAATTTCAAGTCTTTAGACCAAAATTTCGTTGAGAATTAAGTTGAGAAGTGTCCTCACAAACACACACACATTCTCACTTTTATAGATATACTAGCATTTCGGCCCGGCGTTGCCTGGGTGTTTGGAGGTGTATGCTAAGCAAAAAAAAAAAAAAAAAACGGTAATTTTTTTAACTTTGACCCCTCTTATGACCCCTTAATATTTATTCTTTTGAGCTCCAATCAAGTTATTAAGTTAGATCCATGTCCAAGGAACCAATATCTAAAATGTCAAGTGTTTAGACCCAACATTGGCAGAGGAGTTTGGTAGAGTTCTCAAATGTCAAATCGTTGAACTTTGACCCCTTAAAAGTCAAATTTCTGGCCGAAACCCAATCACATAGATTTTCCCAAATCTCAGTACCCTGTATATCAAATTTCGAGTCTGTAGACTAAAAATTGATAGAGTTATTGCGTAGGGAAATGTACACAGACACACACACGCAGACAGACACGTTCACTTTTATAGATATATAGATAGAATATACGGAGTTTATAGATCTAACAGAAAAAAAAATGAAAGCTTTTCGTTTGACAGTAAATACGGTATAATCATGCTGACACAGATTCTTAACGCGACCATAAGCCTGGTCAATATCAGATAGATGATTATTTGGGGATACAAAGTGCTGTACACGTATACAGGTGTGGCAATGCGTATACATATGCAGCAATTAAAAAACATACATGATCAAGTCGTATCATTACATCTGGAGCTTGGAATTTGACAACTTCTCACCAACGCTTGGTCAAAAGCTTTACTTTAAATTTACACAGATTGTTAAGCAAACCATGGCCATTTCTCTCAAATTGTTCTGCCAACATGGATTGCATTTTGCAAATTAATGTTTGAATAAATGTGGCATTTTTTTCTATACTAGTATCATCTCTGAAAATAACTGTTTGAGATCAGAAACATTCTCGACTTTGCCTTAAACTGTGATTATAATCACATTTAAATGCTTCACAATTATTCGAGAAGTACCTACGATCACGAATAGAATTTGTGACACTGCCATTTTTTTCACATAATAATGAATACAAAAATGTCCGAAACTATTGTGTCTATGAGAATTTCCAATGTTTTTAAATTATTTAAAATGTCAATTCAAAAGTATGTAATACCGGGGCTACTGTGAAATAGGGAGTTGAGCAGCGAATAAATTCACATTACATTAAAACTTCAATATATTAGTACAGTCAGGGAAGTTGGGAACATAAAGAGAATCCCAAATGCTAGTAATTCGCAAAAAGAAACTATTAGAGCAGACATTTTTTTTTGCATCTGTAGACCTCTACAGTTTAGCTATGCGGTACGTTCAATACGGACATCGTAATGGAGATATCTTTATGATTACGGTCGTTTAAAGCTATGAACCCCCCCCCCCAATTTTTTTGTTTATTATTGTCTTCGTACATTTATGATCCAAACTCGGATTATTACTAAAATACGTTTCCGGTCTATATATGACCAGAAATGAAATCATATTGCGCGATCCTTTCAAAATTAGAATATCTTTCCTTTTTGTATATGGAAAAGGACATATCTCAGTAATTAGAGAAACGGCATAAATAGAATTGAAAATAATATTTATTATAAGGAAACGGATGGAACCGAACCCAAGAGTTGAAAAGAATACATATCGCAATTTAGATGCAATCTAAAAAATGTGGAGGATTGTCGATTGTGTTAGAATAACGATACAATCAGAGGACAGGACAAGTAGATCGGACAAATGTTCTTTGTTTTGCCGAAAACATGTGGGGGTATATGTAATATGTAAATCCACGTGAGGAAAATCACATGTCTGAGCACGTTTTGACGTCACAAAGAAAGATAGATTGCAAATATTCAGTTAAGAGGGTTCGAAATCAGTCAGAGTTCAGAGACAGCTGGGAGTCACAGCTAGGAGACTCGGGAGAGAGGAGGGTTGAATTAGCTGAACCCCTTTTGGAAGTGAGCTAGAAAGGGAGACAAGACAATTTAATTCTGCAAGACATTCGAATACCTGATCATCATCATAACCAGCTGGAGTAAATATCTTCATGAAATAAGTAAGCCTTTTGTGTTCGTTTGTAATCCACCAAAAGGTAATGTGATTTTGTCTATTGTCTTTGTAAATGAACTTTGTATGAAACGCCCCTTTCAAAGTTTAACTTAATCTTTCCCTCGTAAATAATGAATATCCTCCGTGTTAAAAGAACTGCCTTCGACTCTCTTTATATCAATTACAAATATGAACTGTGTACTATTATAAATGATCCGTCCCCGTTCTGTGTACCCCGTTATGTGTCGTCCCCGTTCTGTGTACACCCTGCTATCAAACACATTTATGCTTTCCGTAATGATCGGACTACACGCATAGATTTACAATTTTCCCAAAAGACGACTAAAACTTCACCGAAAGTTCGCAAACTACAAGAAATATAAATCAAATTTAAAGCATGACTTTTAGAAAAGTTTCACTAAGTTTGTTAGAATGTTAGAAATGATGTTCAACGGATCAAAACTTAATTTAATCAAATAGAATTGGAAATATATTTAGGGAATTTGTTGCACTATCATTTCCAATATCGTTATCATTTGTTTCATTCAAAGTTTTAAAAAGGGCCACCTTACTAGAAAAACACTAAAACAATCGCAAAAAGAAACGCCAAAACTACAGAGACGAATAAACACACACACACATTACATTTATTGTGTTCTTACTCTGTTGCAATATTTCGGGAAATACTTCCGTTCGCCAGGCGTATGACTTTATAAATATTAACAATTGTTTTATATCTACCAGTGTAAGAAGTGCTAATTGCTGTAATTAACACAAGAATTTAGTGAAATTAAGTACCGATGAATACCAAGCCAGCTAGCATACATAGTAAACAGTCAGTGAGTATTCAAGTCAGAAAGTTGCATTTGCGCTAAAGTTGACCATTTTTTTTTCTTAATTCCCTGACTTCAATTTATTAAAAGAAGTTTATAAGTATGTTTTTTAAATAAATATTATTTTTATACCTACAGACTAATATTTTATATGGCGATGATTTTTTTTGTTGTCACATTGAGAAATTCCCAATTGATTTTGAAGCCTAATTACAGTCTGAATTTGAAACTTATCGACCAAAGTCAAGTATTATGGTTCAATTGTACTTCTAAGCGAAAGAAACTATATCTCCGATGAGTTATTAATCTAGAAAAGAAACAAAGATGCTTGCGACCTTTTTTTTTTTTTTGCTGCTTACTAATATATATATATATATATATATATATATATATATATATAAGTGGACGTGTCTATGTGTCTACATTTCCCTACACAATAACTGTCAATTTTAAGTCTACAGACTTGAAATTTGATATACAGGGTACTGAGATTTGGGAAAATCTTTGTAATCCGTTTTCGGTTAGAAATTTGGCTGGTAAGGGGTCAAAGTTCAACGATTTGACCTTTGAGAACTTTACCAAACTCCTCTGCCAATGTTGGGTCTAAACACTTGAAATTTTAGATATAGGTTCCTTGGACATGGATCTAACTTGATAACTTGATTTGATCCCCAAACAATAAAGGGGTCATAATAGGGGTCAAAGTTTAAAAAATTGACCGCTTTTTTTTTTTTTTTTTGCTCAACATACACCTCCAAAAACCCGGGCAACGCCGGACTGAAATACTAGTATATTAAAAGTATTTTCCCCTTTTCTACTTACGTTTGGCAGCCAAGATATGCACACTTCTTTTTTGCCAATTCAGATAATGAATGCGAATTGTACATTAGTAAAAACCAAACCACAAAAGACAATTCATCTGATTAAATCAAAACAAGAAAATATGTGTCTAATCTAATTCGTTGTTTTCCTAAATCGATCACTTTTAAGACGTTTTTTTTACTGTTTTTTGTTTTTATCATCAACGTGTGAAGAGTTCTTCAAACAGTTTAACGCGAAAGAATGTACAAAAAGAAAAACGTTTTCAATTGCTTGATAAGCCACTTGTGCACATCTTTTTTTTTCGTGCTTTTATTATTTGTGTTATCGAAAAATCGATTCTACCGTAACCTTTCATGCGGTTTTGTCTCGTTGTCTTTGTCTTTTAATCAAAGACATTCTTTGGTTTGTGGCAGAGTTTGGATACGACGAAAGGCTTCGTGCATTTTTACACATTTTGCTTGTTTGCAGTTTCGTAAAGACAAAAAGAGGGGGGAAAGGGCTTTTTACACGTGTTAAACTGATTATAGTTACATACCTTTCACCTAACTAGAGTTAGATTATTACTATTGACCTGATTCTCACTACATCAAATATAGACATGGTCAATTTTAGATAGCGTTTTCCAACCTTTTTACTTCCGTTGAACCTTTCCAATAATAGTGAACCTCAATAGTGGAATGGGATAAAAAAAAATGGATGGTAACGTTCAATGCTGCCAAGACTAATACTTTAATAATTACAAGAAACCCTCTCAACCACTAATAGTTATGGTTAAAGATACATTACCTAAAAGTATTTCGTGCAAACTCTTCTGATTAACGTTCACAGGGAACATGAATTGGAACAGATACATCGAGATCATTGCCGAGGCTGCTGCTAAGAAGGTGGACTCTCTACCGTGCTAGAAAGTTTTTTTTGTTTTTGTTTTTTTACACAGTGATCACCACTTATCAAGGCCCGGAAGCCACTCAGGGATAAGGGTTATTGCAAGTACATTACGTTAGTGTGGAGATTTGATGAAGTGTTTACTTAAGGGGGCGGTTCATTAGGAATTTGTTAACATTGGACTTGAAGACATCCAAGTTGTAGTCCGGTGGGAAGCAGGCAGACGGAACAGAGTTCCACAGGCGTGCAGTTCTAAGAAAGAAGCTTTGTTCATGGAATCCGCGTTTTGATTTAGGCACAGATATAGAGTGGGGGAAATTTTTCACAGTGGATTCAGCTAGACGGGTGGTTTTACTTACGCCTGAAAGTACCCTGAACATCTACAATGCCACCATTCGTCCATGTATGGAGTATTGTTGTCACATTTGGGCTGGTGCATCTGCTACTAGTCTCACTCCTGGACAGGGTTCAAAAGAGAGTCACCAACCTGATAGGTTCCGAACCGTCATCTAAGCTCTGTCCCACCAACGAAATGTTTCATCTCTGCCGGTTTTACAAGTACTTTAATGGTGAATGCTTTGACGAACTACAAGCCCTTGTACCCTGTCAATGTGAATACCCCCGACAAACAGCAAAGTCCCACCCCTACTCAATAGAGATCCTTAGATGTAAGAAAGCCTTCTACTGAAATAATTTCTTCCCCAGAACGGCTAGACTTTAAAATTCTCTTCCGAATTCCTGCTTCCCTAACTGCACTGACATGCAGAAGTTAAAGTGTAATGTGAACAGATATCTTGCTGCTCAACTCCCTACATAGTATCCTTGCAAATTGTGCCTGATAGTATTTCCCTACATCAAAGTGGCACTGTGCCTGTTTGGGGTAAAAATGTAATAATAAAAAAATATAAGAAAATATTTTACAATTTTATTATTTTTAAATCTTTCATAGAACAAACGTTTTCTATGAACAACCATGCATTTAAACCGTCACTCTTTACTGCTGCTTGTTTTATGAGATATCCCTCTTCTCCTGCACTGGTTGATGTCTTAATTTTTTTGTAAAAACGTTTGACTGATAAGAATAGCAATATTTTTCTTTTTATAAATAGTTCAGGTAAAAAAAAATGTCATTCTCAAATTTATACTTTGAAAAATAAAAAACAAATGAGCATATTTTTCTTACAACTTTTTCCAGATTATTCACGAATCAAAAATAACTGAACCAATTTATTATTTAAGATAAGAAAAATATATTGGCTCAAAATGAAATGTGTTTCTTTAATGTGACACTCGGCCTATTTTTAAGTATCTCTTGGAAGACCTCTTAGCAAGCTCAGGGTTCCGCAGAATTCTGGTCACTAAACTCTTTTTTTAATATGAGAGGTCAGATCCCACGAGGACACTGGAATGGATGCAAAAACATATAGCCAAGAATAGAACTGTCAAAATTTTCCGATACAGACCCTCGGACAACCGGCAACAAATCATCTCAGATGAAATCAGAGATGAGGAATACCTGAAAACATACACTCATCTATGATTGAGCCTAACACCACTTGATCCTGACAATGAAGAGTAAACATGATTCATCCACCTTTGCAAGACATGGCGCGAACGCAAACACTGGTTACTATGACAACTGACCGAAACCAAGATATATGTCTATCTCCCTCCTACGGCGGGAAAATGTGACACAAAATCGGGAAAGTGGGATTTGAAAGGCCAGCTCCCTAGAAGAAGAGCACTGTCATATATTAGCACAGAAGTTCCTTTTTGTTCCGTTGAAACAATTGCAAAGGACGACTACAAGCAAATACAGCATCCATTTAGAACACAGCTTTATTCATTGACAAGTATCCATAAAAATGGTGAATATACTAACTTTTTGATATATTCTGCTCTCGCACAATAATTTCATTTACGATCATCCAAAACAAGTTTGTGTATTATTTTTTGGTGTTTTCCGGAACAACTGTCGAATTTGGGCGATTTGATCGTTCAGCATCATTTTTGTCTGCATGACCGCATTTTAAGTCAGCACATCGTATCTTAACAGTTGTCTACATTTTTCTATTGTCTGGAAAAATTATAACAGTAGCTTCATTGAAATAACTAATAAACGTAGAATCCGGACTGGGGCTCAAATTTTGACTTTATGAAAATCATATGCATATTTAGTGGGGCTAACTAATAAAAAATGCTTATGCGAAAATAACTATATGTTGGGTTAGGGACTTACTGAGTAACGCGTTATTAATCTCACACACAACTGCTGCTATTCCATTCTTATTCATTCTTACATATGTGCGTACATACATCAATGCACACCTATGCTAATATTGGTTAGAAAAAGAATAGTTAATGGATCCCTCTGCCCTCCACATATTAAGAATTTATTTCTATTTTAGCACCGTATAGTATCCGCAAACAACGTAGCATTTTGCAACAATAGACGAAAATAAAAAAAATAATAATAGGTTAGCTATACATATTTTAGTTTAATGGGTAAATCTCTGAATTCGTTGAAATATTCTAGGGAACAGATCACTTAAAAATAAATACCTGGCCATTTTTTTTGTGTCGTAATTGTTTTAGGTTGATAAAAATTCTGGTCCAGGTAACAAGGCGAATGCTGTTATATTAACATTTGTATTTCAATAAATAGAATCGAATAGGTTTAAAAGGGAAAAATGAGTTACTGTAAGGACCCGCCGTTTACTTTCATTGTTTCGCCTTTTTTTTTTCTATTTTTAACTTTGCTTGTTGTATATTTTTCCTTATTCCTTTTTTAAAATAAGATTTTGAAAGTGAAATATAGTCGCTGTGATATCATTTGATCATTGCATTGTTAATTCAATCAAATTGTCTTAAAACTATAATTTCGTTAAAGTAAGCTTGTTTAATCACAATAAAATTATTGAATGTACATAGTTTCTAAAACTTTACATGAGGATTGTCTAAGACCGGAAGAGAGAAATTTAATTTTACAGTTTAAATGTTTTCGCATTTTTCTTATTTTTTTTTTTTAGAAGGGTTATGAAGTAATTTGTTTTCAACTCCTGAAATATTAAAATGACGCATTTGTTTATGAAGAAAGCAAAATGCATTTGGGGTCAATTTAATTTCGTATTTAAAATTATTGATTTTTTATTTCAATAAATATTCGATTAATCTAATATATAAAGAAAAGCAGGTGGATTCTAGAATTTAGAGGCATACAGCATTGCATTCGATGAATCGATATTTTATTCTGTCTAGTCAGTTAATTACAGAAGTCTTCAATTTGTGTTCCTTATATAAAAGAAATTCCAATCTATTTAATCGATAACAGATGCACTTACAGATATGCATCGTCTATGTTCATTGGATAACCAACAGAGACAATTATCTAATTAAAACGTTGCACTTGGTTACAAATAGAAAATTCAAAATGGCGTCTAGAATCGTTGAGTACATAACTATTCAGATTGTTGATTTATTTACTTTATGGCGGTGTTTTAAAAATTATATTCACAATTCCTTGACTACCCTGCTAAAATATTAAAAACGTCCAAACATGAATAATAATGTCGGTGGATTGCAAAGAGAAGTTTTAAATTATTTTTTCTAACGTTTGCATTCAGCGCGTGATATTTATTTACCAGAAAGAATAGCCACATACTAGTATGATATGTTTTTACTTTAGCGTACTTTTCTTTGGGTTTAAGTCGAAGGTCATTTTATAAATTTTAAACTGTCATTTTACTATACTAGTAAGCAGGCTATTCTGTAGTGATTATATTAACTCTCTATAAATTGATAATCATAAAATAGATATATCTATATTTTTATTTTTCATGTAATAGAATAATTTTAAAATCCGACGTCTGCATTTAAATATAGAATATCTATCTTTAAGAAACTGTGTGTGCATTCGTTTCTATGGATTCGAAAACGGTTGGGTCGATTTTTATTAAATTTCACAGAAGGCACTTTATATGGCTGGCAGTGTTCTTAGGTTTGTGTCGGAATGTCTTCGATAGATATCGATAACTGAAATAATCTGAAAGAAGGAACAGGCAATTTTAACCAAAGTTAGCACCTTATATAGCCTAACATTACAAGTGCATTTGAGAAGTTTTATTACCATACAAGTCGAAACGCCCGGCATATAAAATCAGCAGTAAGCTCTTTGATATGACAGGGGCGCATTCGAAATGAATGTTTCTGCTTAAAGCACAATTGAACTATGATATTTTAATTTTTTATTTTAAACTTTAATTCAAGCTATTATCATCGCACAACCAGTCAGGCTAGACATACAAAATGACCATTGGGTTCTTTGATATGACATGCGTGCATTGGAAATGAACGTTTCTGTTTAACGCACAATTGAAGTATAATACTTGATTTTTGCATTTTAAACATTAATTCAAGCAATCTTCTAATATATAAAAGGCAAGATGTGTGTGTGTGTGTGTGTGTGTGTGTGTCGCAAAAACTTCCCACACATGTGACGGATCTTTAGGAGATCGGTATCGTTTTCAAGCTCTATCTTTCAACAACCAATATCGAATAATTGGCCAAAAACATTCATTCAGTCACCCTCAACTGAGCAGTTTTGTACAAGGAGGAGTCACTTTTTCGTCGACATTTTTGCAAAGTCATCATACGTGCTTGCAATGACTAGCCTTAATTTGAACGGCAACGAAGTCGTATCTCATGGAGGCCGCGAAGGTTAAGCGGTTTGCTTTTTTTTTTTCACCGTCTTTTCCTCCTTCGCGTTACAGGTTCGAGCCTGCCTGCTTTCTTTCCGCTCACACGGGTACTCGCTATTTTCATTGTTTTTTTTTAATGTGGTTTTGAAACATTTTTAGAGGGGGGTGCTCAATACCCTTACCATAAAACCTCTCTACACACGGACAACGCCGTGGACCCCCGCTAGTTAAATATAAAAAATAATTTTATAAAAAACAGTAGGTTAATTACAGTCATTGCAACAGGCATATAAATCTCCTTCATGACACATCACGATGGATCCCAAATTAGAGCAGGCAATCAATCGACTTGATTGCAAAATGTTCGATTTCACCGATTTCGATGACAATAAAAATATGGGAGTGTGAAACATTCGTTGGTCATTATTCAATCCCGGTAACGTCGGGTCACCATGCTAGTTTTTCTTTTTTTTTTATTTTAATCTCAGATACATTTAAAATTGATAACACCTTATTTTAGTCTTTCTTTAAACAAAGACAAATGTTTTCTTTTTAAACAGTCGGGTTTTAAATTGGAAAAGATCAAACGTTTCGGCTATTACTTATGCATGCAGGTTTAATTTTATGTAAAAAGTTACACGGTTATTCAATAAAGTAATAAATATTTTAATAAAAACAATGAAGGCTATACTAAGCGTCAATATTAAAATCTGAAAATAAACTAGGTACAGCTAGTTAAAAGATACAAAAGAAAATACCAGTATTTACGACATCAACGGTGAGTTTTACCGAACATTTCCGAGGCTGATAAACAAGGTGATTTTATTTATTTATTTATTTATTTGCAAGAAGAAATGTAAAAAAAAAAAAAAAAAAAGTTGTGTATATATATTGTATTGTATAGTTTTCCAGTGTAAGTACGCAGACTGGTCCACAAACGGTTTCTGGTTTGTTTGTTTGCTTTTTAGTGTGCTTTGTTTTATTTTTTGTGCGCGTTTCGTTTTGCTTTATTTTTTATGCAAACTGTCATGTTAGATAAGTTTTCATTGTTTTTTTTTTGTTGTTGTTTTGTTATTTGTTATTTGTTTTGCTAACCGTGTTTTAGTTTGAATTATTTTCCTAAGTGCATAGACGAACCTAAATTTGTACTTTTCCGGTAATGTTTAAAGGTCACGGTCAGAGAATAACGCGAAAAATTTTCAGTACAAGCATTACAAATCGTTTTATATTGTTTTAGTTTAATATTACTTAATGAGGATTGAATTCCACTTAAAATCAAGTTAGTATTGTGCATATAACATTGAGAAAAGTTTAAATATGTCAACATTATATGTACAAGCTAAATGAAATAAACGGTCACCAAATTTGACCTGATCTAAAACGAAACTCGTATTTTAATTCAAAATGATTCATGATTTAAAAATATAAATTAATATTTAATAAACAATATAAAACCATTTTTAATGCCTTAAGAGATTTTTCTTGTGTTCTTCTCTGATCACGTCCTTTAAATATTATCACTTCCCCTAAACTCTAACTTCACCCAACCCTAAACCTTGAAACATCCTAACTCTAACCTAAACGTCTACGAAAAAAATAAACTGAAGCAGCCAAGCATAAAAGAAAAACATACTAAACAAATGTTTGTACGAGTAATGCCGTATTCTAAAACTTACGCGGCAAAACTATTATAAATGTCGTCCGGTATGTACAAATTCAGACTGAAAAGTGTTGTAACAATTATATATGGAAATTGCTCATTCTATTGCCAACTCCTCGGGTGGCCTTCGGGCCTTGAAAAGTGTTGCATACCATTGTATAAAAAAAAAATAAAATAAATCAATACTGTCGTCTTGATAAATACGTTACAAATACAAACAATTAAGTGTCTCTTAAGAAACAAGACTCAATTTTAACAGCTCTTTGCCGTCTACTTTATAGCATCCAGGAAAAATGAAATTTTACCTAATTTTCCGTAAACTACTTTAAACTATAAATAACTTTCTACTCGATTAATTTTCGTAATTTTTGGATGTATTACTACTTTCGACATGACAGTTAAATTTGTAATATTGTTTTTGCTAAAAAAAAAAAAAAAAAAAAAAAAAAAAAAAATTAAAAAAATGGATCTGTCGGCTATCTTAACAAGCACCCAAACCTTGTTTAAATAAGTGACAAAATGTTAGATCTTACTAAATCTTTTCTTGGAACAATTTCTTAAACTTGTCTTTTCTAATAAATCCAACTACAAATTGCATTGATTATTTCCTTTAGTGAGAAATTCTCTCAAACTAAATTACGTTCCGATACATTTTCTTCAAACAAAGTTTCCGACATTTATTTTTGTTTTGTTTTTTTAATTCAAGAATAAAAAGTTTACAGAAAACAATGTTTACCTCATTCTGCTTACCTCATTCTTCGGCCGTAATCCTGTTTCCATGTGAAACGTTTCTTTTAATGTTTCATTTTTATCGAATTCTCTTAAATTTGAAAGTCAATGCTATGCGTGCCAAATGACTAAAAAAAAAAAAAAGAGCCTTGTCAATCTTTCGCTACCTGATACGAAATGTTCGAAGTAGCTCGTGTTTCACTTTACTTCAGTCGAAGTTCTCAGAAATCAAGGGGGTCTCCTCCTAGGAGCTAATACTTGATCTCTTTATGAGACACAGATATTCGAATGCTCCTTTAAAGTTTTCTTCTTGCCTTTCAAACACAGTTAAGAAAGAAGTTGAGAACATTATTTTCTTCTACCCAATTGACCATTGAAATATATTATATCTTTTTGGTCGTACTTGATTCACAGATAAGAATTCATCTCATCTGGTGAAGTATCCAGCTTCGTGCTGTTACTTGAGATAACATCACTTGGAGAAGATACACCATTCCTCATAAAAGCCAATGTGGGTTAGTCATATCAAGGAGCTCTTATTTGGGCTGCGAACACTATGTGACTTTAAATATTTAGTCAGGGTTTACTTTTATCCTTATGCCAAGCTGTTCTGACAAAATCCTGTACAGGTTGACCTTAGCCACTCGAGGATCACTATCCTCTAGTAGGCATTCAAATTTTCTCATGTGCCTGCCAGAATTACGTAAAAAGCTAGAAAACTTGCGTCACGTAATCAGTTCATTTTGTAACAAGAGTATTTTAAATATCCCGTACTCCCCTCTCACACACAAAAAGGAGACAGTTATCTTGAAATAAAAATGTAAAAACAACTATAATGAAGGGTTAAATATTCAACAACCGAGAAATCGAAGCATCTATAACAAATCAAACGCATTAAAATTTAATTTTTACCGACTTGTATACATTTCACATTTTGAAACTGTTTAAATTATTTTCCATTTTTCTTAATTAGATTTTGTTCAAAGCTTTTTTCTTCACGATACGAGAATCAAAACGAGTGCTTCTCGCCCTGTTCTTGCCTGCTGTCGACGCCATTTTTTTTTTTTTTATGTTTCGATAAATTAACTTAACCATAATAAATCTTATGGTGTCTACAGTTTAAAAGTATACGGGACATTTAAATTAACTGTGATTTGTAGTCTTATGCTTCATTGTCGTGTGACGTTTTTACATTTTTTTTTTCGTAGTAAACTGCTACAGACGATTTTATTTCCGTAAATTTCAATCAGAAATATTCGGGTCGATATGGATCCCCGACTATAGACGTATAATTACAGAGCAGCTAGGAAACTATTTTCTACGGAGTTTGCACTGAAGTTTCTTAATCACCAATTAATAAAAAATCGGTCTCAACAAGCATATTATTAGTTATTCATAAATATGATATAAAAAAAAGGTCATCAAATCTGGCACAAGACCGAAAAGAGGTTATGTGGAGTAATTGACCATTAACACTCATTGATTAACCTACCTAAAACTTAATGATAATCAAGACAGCTTTTTTTCTATGATTATTTTAGTTGCAGATAGGGTATCGTACCAGATGCCAGTCTTTCACATGGTGTCTCACACATTCCAACCGGGAGATCATTTTAAGATTCTAAACTTGTATCACATGATTCACTGCATACATTTGCCAGATAGTTTTTGAAGTTTTTTCTCCATGAAATCGGTTGCTCCTATAATTACTGGAATAATGGAGATCTATCCTTAGATTCCAGTTTCTTTTCATGTCGTACATAAGACCTTGGTATGTTATCTTTTCCCTTTCAGCTCTGTTTAATCCAGCATCATTAGGGACACTTACTTCTAAGGTTTTCTTTTGTGTCCCATATTACTGTTAGACTTCGTAGCCTAGTGGGGGTGCTCTTTTCTCTTCCCTGTAACCTCTTTCTCACAGAAGAGACGTTACGAGCCTATCTCTGCTTTACCGTTATTTTCATGGCTAGTGCTCATCTGAGCTCCAATCTATGGTCCCCCTTGCCAAACTTTCACGAGAAACACTCGTCTAGCTAAAAACACTATCAATAATTTCCCCCACTCTTTATCCATGCCTAAGCCTAAACGTAGATTCCATGAACAAAACTTTTTTCTTAGAGCTGAACACTTGTGGAACTCTATTCCATTTACTTGTTTTCCGGCTGAATATCGTCTCCAAGTCCAATGTAAACAAGTTCTTGATGAGCCGTTCTTCTTAAGTAATCCAATTTATCAAATTCCACTACTAACAATTACTACGTCACTGTCCCATTGACCACTGTACACTTATTAACCCTTATCTTCGAGTGGCCTCTGGGCCTTAATAAGTGGTAACTTTTTTGTAAAAAAAAAAAAAAAAAAAAGGCCCCGTAGCTGTAGGAATTGTAATCATATTAGATGGTGTATGACGTATTTCCAACTGTTCTTTCTGATATGTTACCAAGACTCTGCTACATTCGATAATCAACTTTTTACAGATGGCCTAGTAGAGATATTTGCACACTCCATTATGTCGCATTGTATAGTAACTGTCCCTCAGTATAACCTTACAGCAGCTCATATGTTCTTGTCAGGATACAGAAAACTAGAAAACAATATATCGCGTTACCAAACCAATTCATTGTATAACAAAAGTATTGAAATATCTCGTATCTTTTCCCAGGAAAAGGTAATAGTTAAAATACCACATATCTCGAGATAAAAAAATTTAAAAAAGCGCTAAAATCGGCAATCTTGCATTAATGTTAACAAATAAATCGAATACCTTTCTAACGCATTAAAAATTAAATTTCTTACCAACCTGTATATGTCTAACGTTCTAAAGTTTTGTTTTTTTTAATTGTTTTTTTTGTTTGTTTTTTGTTTTTTTTTCAAATTTTGTTCAAAAGTTTTTCGTTACAGGAGAATCAGAATAGTTGCTCCTCACTCTATTGTTGACGTCATTAATTTCGTGTTTCGATAAGTCTTACAATTCTTACACTTTTTAAAAGTATACTGTAACTAGAAAATTAAACTTTAATGCGTTTGGTTAAAGTTCATAGTTGAAAATTTTTAATTATCGTTTGTTAACTATACCATAAGATTGTGAACAAACCTTTAGAAAGAGAGAGATAAAAAGTTATTAATTTAATAGATGTCTCTTGATGAAAGGCTATTTAAATATAATCGAACAAGCAAATATGCTAAAAATGTTTACATAATAAACAATCACATTTTACTAGTTATTTTTCTTTTTTTAGTCCAATCGAAAATACATCATATACATATGAGGTCAGTCTTCAGTGATAAACTGGTTTCCTTGCAGGTTTGGGGTTTACAATCACCAGGCTTACTCAGCCAGCAACTCCTGCATTTCTCAAAAGAAAATTTCTTCCTTCTCGAATGTCGTGCTACCATTCCAGCAATGTCACTTTCTTTTACAATTCAATCAATAAAATAAAAAAGGGAACACACATTTCCTGTGAATACAGAGTTGCGCAGCCTCACTTTGAAAATCAGAAACGCCATTCTTACCACGTCGAGGATCGTTGTCAACAAGCATTTTCACGGAGGTGAGTTATTGTAACTGGTGGTGGCCTTTCTTATGTCGTGTTGAGGTATGGTTTTAAGTAGTTCTTGGAGATCCACCCTCCCAAACCTTACCTCCTCTATTTGGAGTAAAATAAGTTTATTGCTTACTGCCTAAGACACCCTGACCGGAGAATTCCTGTAACGTTACACACTTAGACACAATACGTTGGAGCAGAGCACGTCGCAAAGAAACTTAGAACACGACACCTTTTTATTTTAACGACATTTCTTCATTCTCTCGTCACTTCTCGATACGTCTGTGACGTCTCTCACGTGATCGTCCCCTCTCTCTCCTTTTTATTGTTTTTTTCCTTAGTGATGTCATTTCGCAGGCATGCGCGTCCGCGCTCTGTTATATACCGACGCGGCTGCTCAGACATCTTTTGCAGAGCCAGAGTGGTCCTCTTTTATGGGCGCTGATTCATCTGTTCCGGCAGATACTGCAAGCAAAGACCATATGTGGGGGCAACCCTTCATACCAATTGTCACCATCCCGCTCCCCTACTCCCTGGGGAGTTGGTCCCCATTTCCCTTCACTCCTCACATTAAAAATCAGCCTTGTGCCTAATTTGCTTGATGGGGGAGCAAATAAATACCAACCCCACAGATAAGTTATTGGTCAATGTGGGGGAAACCCTTCATACCAATTGTCACTATGCAGCTCCCCTAATCCCCGGGGAGCTGGCCCCCGTTTCCCCTTCACATTAAAAAACGGCCTTGTGCCTAATTTGCTCAATGGGGAAGCAAATAAATACCCTCTTTTATGGGCGCTGATTCGGCTCTACCCACCTTCTGATCTTGTGTCACACCTTTCTTCAGCGGGAAGGCAGTAAATAAATTAAGAAAACAGAAAGGAACACTTCACAGAATTCCGCTTAAGCTCCTTTCTGTAGAAGTAATCACATTCTAAATTCAATTTCAGCTAAAACTCAAGTGGCGGATCTGTTATCCTCAAAAGAACGTTCATCGGTGTATCACTTGATACATAAGGCAAACGATAAAAAGTAAATCGATCACTAGTCACATTTTTTTTCTCGCCATATTTTCTCATTTAATTGCATAATCGCGTAGAACATTGGGGCGGCAAAAAGACGCTGCGAAGGAACTGTGCTTAGGCACATTTCGATTTAAAAATTGGAATGGAGTTATCCGCTCTTTGGCTTCCACTTGGAGGATCCCTCCTTTTTTTAGCAAGAACTTGTATATAAGCGACATTTTCTTTTGCCTGTGTTTATATTTCATGATAAACTAATATATATATATATACACACGCATATGATTGATTCTTCTATAACTACAGACAGTAGTGTTTCATGCTTATGCAATCATCAGTGTATGATGACAATTCAAATCCAGCTATGAAGCCACCTTTAACTCCATTTGCTAAGTCTTTACCTCCAGACCACCAAACAACTGCCACGAGAATGAAGATAATCTTCCATAATATAAATCTCACCTGTCTGTTTAAATGTATGTATGCTTATATGTCTGCCTAAAACTTTCGACAGAGGCGACGGATTTTCACGAGATCGGTATCGTTTTGAAGTTTGACCCTTCGGACGATAAATTGGCCAAAAACATTAATTCCTTCACCCTCAACTGGGCACTTTTCTACAGGGAGGGGTGGTCACTTTTTTTCGCCAATATTTTTGAAAGTCGCCGCCTCTTTTCGATTGCCTAGCCTTAATTTAAACCTACGTCACTTCCGGTTTGGCGATGTGCGCAACAGCTAACGCGTGACTTTTTTTCTTTTTTTTTTTAACTTTTTCCCCCCTCCTTCGCGGTACAGGTTCGAGCCTGCCTGCCTGCCAACTACAACTTTTTTTTGCGCTCGCAAACCAACACTCCTCCACTTTCTTTTTCGCCTTCGCGTCACGCGTTCGAGCCTGCCTGCCTACTACAATTTTTTTTTTTACTCAAAACACACCTACAAACACCCGGGCAACGCCGGGCACTCTAGCTAGTAACTAATAAACGCTCAATTAGACAATCTACAGTGTTCGAATGACCAAAGTCGTGAACGTTGCATAAACGCTAGTTGACTGTCTCTTAATTCATACTTCCCAGAAAATAATATATAGTCATCCACATACAGTACTGTTTCGCTGTTTCACAGCTCATCAGTGCGGCTAGACAAGTAACTACCTCAAGCCAGGATCGAAACCCGATCGCCCAAACGACAATCGGAGCTTCTAACCTTTGTAACTTTGCTATGCGGGGAGTGAATTAACAATGTTCTGACATTGTCCAAATACCTAAGCTCAATTTGTTTACACAAAGAGCATCGCTTCATACGCTAATGGTAATTTGTATATCACTTCCCAAATATATATTATTCGCACCTGGAGGATGCGTGTTGTTTTTTTCTTTTTCTTTTTTCTTCTTCTAATAGACGATGTGTGGGGGGATAATTGTTTAAATAATTTTAATATTTTAGCCCACTTTATCTTCATAAGTAATCTAAAAAGTATTAGGGTGGGTGCGGCAGTTTTGCTTAGAAGAAAGAATCTCACCTGGGCGGAAAGAAAGCGTTCGACGACGAGTTTTCTGGGATTTATTTTATTTTTTAACGTTTATTTTATTTTATTTTTTTTTTATTTATTTATTTTTTTCTAGCTGCAGAAAAGGAGTTCGAATTTGATAAGAGATAGAGATGGTATGTGTGTATATAGAGAGAGAAAGAGAGAGGGGGGAGGAAGAGAGAATTAGGAGATAAAGAAAGTTAAGAGAAGAAAAAAATAAATGTGAGGTAAACAGAAGAGGAAGAAAGAACTCAGATTTTTGTTTAAATGTTAAAGAAATGTCTCAATGAAAGTTCTTTCTTTCTTTCTTAAAAAAATAAATAAATTGTCTGTGTTGCTCTTTTTGTAGACAGGGTTGCGCACTTGGTGTTAAGCCGGCTGGCAGCCTTGCCTTGTACGGTCGTGTATACCGGCGGCGAAGGAGGGGTTAAACTCCTCCCACATGAAAAGTGATAGAAAAAATATCACACGCAGGAATAAAGCTTCAGTTTAAGGAATTTTAATCAACACAATCAATACTACAAAACAGTTCAAACAAAAGAAAAACACTTTTTTAAACAAATCAATAAATAAAATATGATTTAATAATCTTTGTTCTTGAAAATCATATGCAAGATAAGATCCATTGTGTTGACTGAGAAAAAAATCTACAAGTAAAATTAGTGTCTCCCTTCTTCACAACTTTTTTTTCTTTGTTAAAAGAAATATTGATTCCCGCTAACACTTTTGATATTTTTCTAATATTACTTGCAAATTATGGAATCTATACTCCTACAATTTTTTTATTTTATCTATTTTTTATTGTGTGTGTGTATTGATATTCATATTAAAAACCATTTTTCTATTTATTAAAACAAAAAAAAACAAAAAACTTATATATGGGTCGTGGAATTGCATTAATCTGCACAAGATCTAGCTAATTTGCATATTCCTTTAAACATTCATTTTAATTAATTCCCTATTTTTTTTTTTTTCGGTTTTCTTATGGGATGATCATCTTTAGTTAACTATTACGTATACGTATAATTATATTCATGTAGATATTCTACATATATATTTGCGTAAAACGGTTATAGTAAACACAAACCTATTTCTATATATTTATGTATGCGTATATATAATTGTTTTAAAAAAAAATGCCCACCAAACTCCTCAGTTTTTTTGGTCTACAGACATGAAACAATATATAGGATATTCGAACCCATGCGAAACTTTATATTTGGGAAAATCGGTGCAAAAGTGAAAATTAAAAGAATGAAAATTGCCAGGTGGATGTTGAACGACGGCATTACGAATATGTATGCGTAACATAATAGTTATTGGTCACGTTTTAATTTTTAGTCTTGCAGCAAACATGTCTTCATAACTCAGGCATTAACATCAAAGTAAGAAGTAAATCATAGGCTAAACGTTTTCGTCTCGATTCTCGGTGGTGGCACACGAGTCTTTTTTTTTTTTTTTTTAACTTTTTAAATCATTACGATATATTAGGTCCAATATAATATAAATACGAAATTTGCATTAAGCGTATATTACGACCGGACTATGCCGGGGGGGGGGGTGCTAGTATTTTATAAAAAGGGTATATTTCAAACGATATGCATTCTTGCTGATAGCGTAGTTAAAGCTGAGCAAATTATACCTGTTCATCTATAACTATTAATTGTGGGGAACATGGAGATCTCGTTGCAGAAACCTAATCAATGGCTTCTTTGGCGGCTTCTGTGTCTATTTAACCTGATGAATACGCAGCTCGTGTAGAAGTTTGCATTTTTCACAACGTCACCCATCAACGACTAAAATATTACCTTAATAATGGTTTATAGAATTAAAAAAAATGTAGCTCATCTGCAAGAATACCGAGTCCTTTGTATGAAGAAAGTCTGCCGGCTTCATAAGACTAACTTACTGATGTTTATTATACCTTTTTTCTCTTTGTCTGCCCGTTCCACTTTTTCTCGAAAACTATTGGGCAGATCTGGCTAAAATTTTGTATGTAGCTTTATTATAAGGTACAGCGGACTAAGTATTATGGTATCTGTTTGATGCACAGATAAGGATTAATATGGCTTAGTATTAATGCACAAATTTAAGCACATTCAACCATCAATTCGGCATAACGCACTCATTCTAAGTCAACGTGCTTTAACCCCGCACACAGGAAACAAAAAACAACTATATTTAGAAATTTGAAAAGAATTGGAGGTAGGAATTTAGAATAAAATCGGTAATTATATCGAAAAAAAAAAAAATATTGGAATCGTTTTATATATCATTTTGTTTTTATTATTAGTTGTACAAAGAGATCAATTTAATTATGGTTTGGATTGGTCATTATCGTTAGCAAAAACTATAGCTAATTTTATTACGGTAATGTTTAATCTCGATAAAATTATTGGATGTAAATAGCTTCAAAAAATTTTCAATACATGAAAATTTTTCCTAAGAAGTTATAAATAACTTTCTATTCAATGCTTCCCAATATCGAAGGGTTATTTTTTCTAACTACGAGCAAAAGAGCTAAATTGTTTACGAAACCAAAATGCATCCTGCGGGATTTAATTTCATTAGACATTTTTAAAGTTCATTTTTTTTTTTTTTTTTTTTTTTGTTACTTACCTATTGCATTTCTATTTCAATAAATAGTTAATAAAAATTGCAAGTTACTTAGAGGCGAAAACTACAGTTTATTACAATTATATTAATGATGCGTGTGGGATTATATATGTCGAAAAGGAGATGAAAGAAAAATGAATTTCTAATTAATGCCTACTCAATATCGTAAGTCGATGCATGTTTCTTTTCTATAATATTTAGTTGAGCTTGAAATCACATAAGATTTAGTTTTTGTTTCAGATACATGATACTGGACAACTCGTAACTGATTATTTTTCAAATGTTTTTTTTTTTCTTCTTTTAATTAGATAAGTTAATTAACGCTCATAAAAGCTTTTTATTGCACAACAAGTTAATCTGCGGGGATTTTTTTTTTAGTTTATTTTTGTACTTACCGGTTTTTTCTAATAAATAACTAAATTAATTTGTTTGCGTATTTCAAGAATAAAGTTTGGTTTATAATTTTAATTTGGTGCTTATGCACTTATGTTACCGTGCTATTTTTTTTTTAATAGTATTTTCAAGATATCTTGTTTCATGATTAAATTGTTAGATGGGAGTACAGAATAGTTACAAAACACTCTCCCCTGTTAAGAATGGCTTTCAAAATAACATTATTCCAGCACCTTATTTTCTAATCATTTCTTGGTTTAGCACCAATGCTAATATCACAAAGAACTCGGGGGTTCCTTTTTTACTATCTTGATACCTGTACAACTTACGGATCGTGCTTTTTTTTATCGATTTTCAAGTTAAATTCAACTTTGATGGTAACTTTGTATTAAATTGATAGGTGAACGTACAAAATATTTAACTCCTGTCCATATGTTAATGGCTTTCTAAACGTTTTCATGCTTATTAGTAATTCATAAAAAAAAAAAAAAATGACATGCGTCCTTTTGGCTAGGAGCAAAGTATAGTAACTGTTCTGATATAACAATTTTTCTTTTTTTTTTTTTTTTTTCCTGTCCTTGATCAGTGGAGGAGAAATCACTCGAGACTGAGGAAATTATTATTTTTGTCGCAATTCAGAGTACACTTTTTTTTTTTATTGGAAGCTGAACCCCCCCCC
Organism: Euprymna scolopes; assembly: GCF_053919585.1. NCBI lineage: Eukaryota > Metazoa > Mollusca > Cephalopoda > Sepiida > Sepiolidae > Euprymna > Euprymna scolopes. The sequence goes on from NC_136483.1 coordinate 54,906,398, forward strand.
TCCATTTTAAAAACCGGCATTGTGCCCAATTCTGCCTTAGTAAAAGTAAATACGTTGGTAAAGTTATAAAGACAGTAATTTAACACAAACTGTATGCAAAAGAATAATTTGCTAAGAGAGTAATGATTTAAATTGTGTCAAATGAAATAATCAATTAAAAGTAACTTTACAATTATTGATAATTACTTCATATTATATATGAGAATATTAGTTTCATAAAACATAGCACCATATCAGGTGAATGTTCGGCCCTGTTTAACATCTTTAAAATGTACCATATTGCAAGAAAGTTCATCCCAAAATTTAGAAAAAGAAATAAAATTTAAATTTTAAAAATATTAGATCTCATTAAATTCCATTACATTAGAAAAAAAAATCATTTTCATGTAATATTTAAGTTTTTGGGGGTTTTTTGTTTTGTTTTTTTTTCGTTACCTCAAACCGGGACAAAAATTACACGAATACGATTGTAGAGCACAGTGAGGATCGAACTCTCTACAGCAGTACAGCACACTCTCAAATGCGATATATATATATATATATATATATATATATATATATATATATATATATATATATATAATGGGTGTGTAATGTTAATCAACACTCTTAGTACAGACAAGTACAACCAGCTTTATTCAAAGTTAAAATAAAAATTTAAAAAATTTTTGAAATCAAAGCTGAAATTAAAACATTAATTCTGTACATAAGGGGGTGGAGTTCAACTCACCTGCAGAAATCTCTTGAAATAAAATCGTGTTGATATAGTCAAATTAAAACAAATAGTTTAATTAAAATTTCACATTTATTATTTCATTAAATACATTTTTAAAATTCTTCAACGAACTGACTTCCTCATTCCGTTATATTTTTTCTATCATCATCATCATCATTATTTAAACTATCCGAATGTTCCCTAATTATAATTCCGCTCTCTCCCTTTGTCCCTGCCGGCATAAAAAGCCAAAGTCCTTTGTCTTGGCAAAACGCCAATCAACTTTGGTCTGATACACACAGTTCTTTGTTTTGCGTACGTGTGTTCTCCCGCTCCCTCCAAGAGTGTGGAACCATTTTAATAACGGTTTCGTTTTTAAATAATATCCTATCATAGGTGTGGACTGATTAGCTTAGTTTGTGTCCAGCTCTTACAGTATATTTCAAACCAGAAATAAAAGGTTACGTTTTGAGGGCGATTACCGTTAAATTCCTTAACAGTAACACTGGAGAACCTTAAGTATAGGAACTTGAAATTAAAAAAAAGGGCGCATTTGGATGCCTCATCGATACATTTTTAGTTTTGTTGATATGGTTTAGTTTCTTTTTGATATATATGAAATAAGCAAGAAAATTTCTCCATAAAATACAACTATTCAATTTGGACTTATTAGTTAGACGCAATGTAATTTTTGGAGACACGAGGAAAGCGTTTAATGAACAAGGGTTTTACATATTTTTAATTTCTTTTTGCTGTAATTTGACGGAACTTATTTAAAATTAAATGTAAAACTTGCACAATTTTAAAGAGTTACAAAGAAAAATGATAACGTAAATAAGTTTATCAAAAGCGCGTGTGATTTTAAAATAATAAAAAAAAAAGGGACCGGCTTTTATTAAAGTAAACAAAGCACGCGCACATGTTTCAACCTGGGTCACGTGATTTAGGAAGTGTGTGTATATATTTACGATACAATGTTGCACGTTTTTCTCATATATATTTTTTGCCATCTTAAATCTCCAGAAGTTTTTGTTGTTTTTTAATTCATTAAAAATTAACAGGCGAAATTAAAACTTAAGAATTTCAGAGACACACGCAAAAATAAAAAGAAAACAAAACTGTCCAGCCGGTTTCAGAAACACGTTGCAAAATAAGTCGTGTTTTAATTTATTTTTTTTCTCTCTCTTTAGCGGCGATATTTTAAGTCTGTTTTATTTTTCATTAAAACAATTACAATGGTTGACTCATGAATAAGGAAAGAAAGTCATTCATCTTCCATAGACAAATAAAAAAAGAATGGATAATGTTATGTGATCATAACTTTTATACACAAAATGTTATTGTCACGTGGTTTGCCGGCGTGGAGTTTTTCAAAATCCAACGCAATTTTTTTTTTTTTTTTTTTTTAGTTAATTTGTTTTTCATAAACAAAAGATATTTTCCCACATCTTTAACAAAAATTTAAAAAAACAAACTATTTTTAGTTTTCTAAGTTTAAACTAACGTAATAAGATTGTTTTCAGTATAGTCTATAACGAAAACTATTTATGAAAACATGTTACTCACCCAGACGGTTTCTTTGTTTATTTTTAGTAACATTAACACGAGAAATGAAAATAATATTGAAGGTTTTAAAAATAAAATTACATTTGGAAAAAGTTATCAAAAAAAAAAAATGCATTTTTAAAAACGCAAAATAAAACCTATCTTTTTATTTTTAGCTGAAAATTAATAGAAATCAAATTTTTAAAATGCGTACCGACCGTAGAATTACTGTATGCATCAACTTTTCCCTTTTCTTTTTACACTCTCTAACTTGTAGAAAAATATTTAAAAATGAAAGAGGAATGGATGCAAGAAAATGTGAAATAAGTTAAAATAATTTACTTACGTTTAGCGATTAAAACTGCGCTCTGCTTGTAATTTACTTTTCTTTGCGCCAATGGTTCAGTGCGTGTATGCGAGTTGGGACCACAAAGGAAACCTGGTTCAAACCTCCCTCTCCTTTTTCGTCCACCCCTCCCGAGTCCGTTCCTCCTAGAAGAGATAAAAAGAACCGGCATATCTAAAATTCAAACATCTATACACACAGGCATCATTATCGCTAATAATACCAATACATTTTTTGATTACTTTAAATCAACAATTCTTTTTTTTTTTTTTTTCGAAGAGATAACTTTTCAGAAAAAAAATATGAATAAAACAAAGTACTTTAATGAAATGTAAATTAATAAATTCCTTCGTGTGTTTTCTTTTCTGTCGATTTTCACTTCAAATATTGCGTAAAGATAATGCGAGTAGTAAAAAGTGAGTTTTGAAAAGAAAGAAAAAATTCGGCACTTGTGCAGTTTACGGACCGTTCTATTCTTAAGATATGATTTTCAAGTTAAATTCAATTTTTACGATATCTTTTGCTAGTAGTTATGCACTTTTGAGCGTTAGTGCACTTACTGATCCGCGCTATTTTTTAAATCGTATTTCCAAGTATAATTAAAGTTTTATTATGTTTTTTTTTATTCAATTGTAAGGTTAAAGTATGGAATAGGTACAAAACACCCTCCCCGCCCCATGTTAAGAATGGCTTTTTAAATAATAACGTTAGTATTTCAGCACGGATCAATAAGTGCCCTAGTACCCACTTTTTTTTACCATACTCAAATAATAACGTGATATTGAAAGCCATTCTTTAGATGGGGAGAGGAGGGTGTTTTGTGACTATTCTGTGTTTCTACCTCACATTGATTGAATAATATAAAAAGATATCGTAAATATTAAATTTAACCTGAAAAAAATATAGCGCGGTAACAAAGATGCATAAGCACCATTTTGTTTATTAAATTATGTCATCAACATATCGTATGAATCCCAAGATTCTATTGTTGGCATTGGTTTCCCCGACATTTTTACTCGTCAGAATTATTTCTGGGGAGGGACCAGATGATTCTAAGTGAAACTGATTTTGTGGAACGAACTGGATTCGAACTTGGGTCACCCAGATCAGCAGTCTATCATTAACCACTTGACCACGTCCACTTTCCAATAAATTATATTAAAGTACATAATAGTTTTTGGTGCTAGTGCACTTACTGATCCGCGCTATTTTTTTAATCGTATTTCCAAGTTTAATTATTAAAGTTTTATGATATGTTCTTGTTATTCAATTGTAAGGTTGAATTATAGAATAGGTACTCCCCTCCCTATGTTAAGAATGGCTTTTTAAATAATAACGTTATTATTTACGTCCGGATCACTCTCTGCACTAGTACCAAGTATAGAATAGTTACAAAACACCCTCCTCTCCCCATGTTAAGAATGGCTTTTTAAATAATAACGTTATTATTTCAGCACGAATCAATAAGTGCACTAGTACTAGTTTTTTAAGCTCCTTCCCATGCTAAGAACTGCGTTCTAAATAATAAAGTTATTATTTCATCACGGTCCGTAAACAGCACAAGTACTAAAGTCACAATTTTAAGCCCTCACTGTCCAGCAGATATACAGAAGATTTAGCACCAGGAATTGGCCCTTTGGATTTCTTAGAATTTACACAAAAGTAAAATGAAAAGAAATTTTTAAAAATGAATTCTAGCTGAAAACACTATCAATAATTTTCCCCACTCTTTATCTTTGCCTAAACCTAAACGTAAATTCCATGAACAAAGCTTCTTTCTTAGAACTGCACGCCTGTGGAACTCTCTTCAGTTTCCCTGCTAACTACAATATAGTTGTCTTTCAAGTCTAATGTAAACAAGTTCTTGATGAGCCGTCTCCTTAAGTAATCCCATTTACCAAATTTTAATTACTAACGAATACAACGATATTGTCAGATGTATACTCATTAACCCTTATCCTCGAGTGGCATCTGGGCCTTGATGAGTAGTGACTCCTTTATAAAAAAAAATCCAGAAATAAATGCCAATTTCAGGTTGGACTTGTTGAGATATATTTACACATTTTTTTACTTTAAATGAACGTTTTTAATCCAACTGTATGAATAAAGGATTATTAACTTATCCTCGAGTGGCAGTTGGCCTTGGTAAGTGCTAACCCATTAGTATAGAGAATTTTTTTTTAACATCTCATATATCAAACTTTTAAATTTATATACTTTTATTTACAGAAGTTCATTGTTAATTAAAATGCATAATTCAATGTTTGACAAAATATTACATTTAAACTTGGTAAACGTTACTGACTAACGTTATTGACGATTTGAATTATTTTAAATGAAATAAAGAAATAGAGAAATTAGTCAAAAACAATTTAATTTGGTCTACTTACTCATCTGTGGTATAATTGCGTTAAGAGCATTACATTTTTATTACAAGATAATTAGAGTACATATTGGCCGTGAATAAATAAAAGGGTCCGGTGTATTACTGGGTGAAAAAATAAGATATCTGACTCTTAGTACTTTACTCACAACCAATATTTACGATACTTTAATAGGCTTATATCTATGAAATATTAAACAATTTGGTATTTATGCAAGATACGGATGTGCTGGAATAATAACGTTAGTATTTGAAACCCATTCTTAGCATGAGGAGGATGGCATTTTTAAAACTATTCTGTGCGGCTGCGGCCTTGAACGAGAATCACCCCCCCCCTCCCGAACGGATTTCGGGATAAACACCCCAAACCTCCCTATGTTAAGAACGGCTTATTTTCCACTGGATTATTATTATTGATTGAATACTAATATATGGAAGGAGTTTCATTCAGGTCCGCCCTATTCTGCACTTTCATCTATAAATTTAGTAAACAAAGGATACATTAAAAATTGAATTTAAATTGAAAAGTCCGTCTAAAAAATGGCATGGTTCGTATCCTGTGCGAGTACCAGCAATTTTAATGCAAATGCGTAACAAATTAAGGGGTAAATCAAATTTAATTATTTGGGAGAAATTTCTTCGATGTTCATTTTTTTTTTTTTAAATAAATCCAATGTCTATATCTTAATTTTAAGTTAAATTATGTTTATATATTTTTTTGGATTCAAAATGATCTAATAATCTAATTTACTTTCAATATGTTTCTAAAAAGAAAAGTATTACTTAAGAAGGAAAAAAATCTATTTATGATGGTCGTATTAGCGTAATCCAAAAACTTGCAAACTTTTAAAGTGCCGTATAATAAATTTAAAAGTTATAACACGCGTAAAAAAAAGTTTGATAAAATAAAGTTTTTTTTTTTTTTTTTTTTACATAGGCATCACCACATTATCAAGGCCCAGAGGCCACTCAAGGATAAGGGTTAAAGAGTGTACAGTAGAAATTGGACAATATAGTAATCATTAGTAATGAAAATTTGGTAAATTTGATAACTTATATGGAACGGCTCATGAGAAAATGTATTTTAGACCTGGTGTTTTATTCCTCCATTATCTTTTCCTTTTGGGTGTAAGAAGAGAGATTTTTTAAAGTGGGGGTGTTGGCAGGGAATAGGAGCATATGTGCATCATTTGTTTTTCATTTTATTTTACCTTTCTTTACGTAGTTTAGCTAATACCTAGTCAATCTATCTCCATTTTTTTTCTTCTTCTTCTTCTCACCTATGTGGATTTTAGCTGTGAAAGGTGGCGGCAGCGTTTATATGCGGGAAGGGGAGTGATAGCAAAAGAGAAACAGGAAATAAACAGAAAAGACAAGGAAGAGAGAAGATATAAAGAGAGCGAACAAAATGGAAGACAGAGGAGGGGGATAAGGCAGAAAGAAAAAAATAAAATACTATATGGTTTCAAATATACCTGTATGCAGGCTTTTATTTATTTTTTATTTTACGAGAAAGACTGAGGGGGGAGTAGGCGAGAGAATGCATTGATGGACTTGAAAAAGTTTTTTAAGACTTCGTTAGAAGTTGTTAAAAAAATCGCAATTTTCAACATTGTTGGGAAACTGCATAGTTTGACATTATTTAACAATTGTTTCTCTTTTCTTGTGAGAAAATTTTAAAAAATAGTAAGCGAAAGAGCGAGAGGGATAACTGGAGAGAGACAAAAAAATAAAAGAAAGAAAGAACTGCGAATAAGTAGCAGGACTAAACAGCAAAGAAATAGAAAAAAAATGTAGTTTTTTTTTTTTTTTTTTTTTTTTAATAAATGAATAAAAGAAAATACAAGCAAAACAACGAAAAGGGGTGAAAAAATTACCGAGATTCAATTAATGGATCAACTCCACAGGTGAATCCATTTCGTTTGTGTGCGCTTAGCCACGAAAAACTTAATCGTGATGAAATGACGAACAGAGATTAAATATCATATGTTAGCTAGTATTTGCTAGTTATCGAGGATCAAAACGCAGTATTTGCTTTGTCGCAGAACGCCACGCTTCCAGACATTACCTCCTCTTCGGATGCGGTATCCTCTTCAATGAAAGGAGAGGTGGCATTGCCTATCGTCTGAAGCATCCTCATCAGTGTAGAAATCCCAATGAGATCGACTGGACTATTTTTTACAGCCAGATCAGTGCCCCGTTTTGGGGAGCTGAATTCCCACTATAAACTGACATTGTGTTTAACCCTGTCGTTGAGATGACAGGTAAACAAAACCAGCTACAGAAGGAAGAAAACAGCAGCTTAAAAATAGACCAATAACAGAACTGGCAATTGCTGAACAACTAGAATCTGTTCAAGCTTTTAACAAGGATTGTTTTAAATTACTAATCATCTTTTCATCTCTATTTTTGGGGCCGATGGGGTGCTATTTATATTAAAACAAAAACGCTAGTCTTTGTATAAATAAAGCAATTCATTTTGGAGCTGAACTTGTTCTGTGATATTTCGGTAAATCGATACGTGAAATGAGCGATTATGATAAAGGTACTAGCTTGTATATGCTACTTACGTTTATGTCAGCTTACACCGTCTTCACTCCTTCCTCTTTCTATGCCGAGTGAAAATGAGATGCACTTAAATAAATTGACATGTACTACGTCCGCACAATTGCAGCATGAAGATCCGAAATAAAAACATTAGTTTACATGTAGGTGCGAACTTGCAAATTCTCAACCAATGAGAAGCATTTCCGCTCGTTTGAAACATGTCTGGAATCCGCAGAAGGTCAGTTGGTTCCAATGTAAACAAACGTTCCCCAATGAATAAGGGAGACTTTTAGGCTGACTAACACGTATCACCGTAACTCTGATAAGAAGCCGAAAACAATGAAAAACAAGAACGCGCTAAACGAAGGCAGAAGACGCACCAAAGAATCACTACCTATACATCCCTTTAACAACGACTTCTACTACTGTTATCTCTACTGGTGAGCGGTAAAAATACACACACGCACATATATATACACACACACAAAATGGAACACTAAACAAACTGACATTCAGATACGCATACATACTATCAGATAGTTAAAAACTCCGTTCAGTCTCAAAAGACAATAGATACTGCTTGTAAAGAGTGGTTGCGGGTGTAATTATGAAGCAAGGGTTGCACAATCCCAACCACACCTCTCCTGAAGTGACACTATTTGAGCCCAGTTGCAAGAAGTTCAGGACGACTAAAAACAATACCGAGATAAGCAGATAGCACATACAGCATCTGGAATTCTTAAACGGTCACGTATTTTAGTACCGACTATGCCTAAAACATTGCAGACATTTAAACAAGTACCAAAATATCAGTTTAAGGAAGTTTACATATAGCATCATAAATTAACCAATTTTTATAACAATAAAATGTTATGTTTTAAAACAGTGTTCTTCACATTCTCTAATTTATTCGTCGTCAAGAAGAAATAAGATGAATTTAGCATTTGCTAAATGGTGACCCTCAGTTCTGTTCCTCTTCACACAAACCACCAGTTTAACTAATATACTTTAGTAACGTCTTTTAGAGCGGAACTCTTTGTTTGTTTGTTTGTTTTTTTATTTATTTATTCAAAATCTGGCGTCATTTCGTTGAAAATTGTCTACTGAAAATAGTTATATATATGACAAAAGTCTATATTCCAAATTTCAAGATGTTGACCATCTTAGAATTTATTCTTTTAAGTACGTTACATGCACAATTCTTGACAGCACCTGTTTTGGGACTCGTAGCGCAGTGGATAGAGGCGTTGAATCTCTACGGTTCTATGTGAGTATTGTCTGAAGATAGCAGTTTCAATCCTACCCAAAGCTGGCCAGATGATTACTTGGCTAAAAAACGTGGTGAGATGACAACTATGGAAGGCAGTAATTACTGAGGATACAGTTAAGAGGATCAGCATTCCTATTCCGTCGCGGTTAACCACCTGACGAAGACCAGAGGAATAGTTGGCCGAAACGTCGTAAAACAACAACTATGAAGATGAGGATAACAGTCCGCAAATAAATAAATATACAAATTACTCGTCTCAACGGATTCCCATAATAAAATCATAATGTTTTGTTTTAGTTGTCAATTCTGATGTTTGAAAAGTATTTAAAAATAATGCCGTGTGTAGATCTGTTTTTACAGTTTAAAAGAAAAATATTTATAAAGCAAAGTTTATTCAGAAATGTTAGTTTAGAAAGAGGTGTGCAAAATAGTTTAGAATATAAATAAATAGGAATAGGCTCGTGTTTGAAATTCCGGGGAATTCTTAAATGAGGAACTTGTTGACGTCAGACGTCAATAGAAATGCGAGTGCACCTTTTTATATTAGTATTAAACGTAAACGTCGCACGGAAGAAAAGAATCTCTTTTAATACCACCTCGAAAGAGTTTGTATAACAAAGGAAGTTGAACAGTGCGCAAATGAAAAAAAGGATTTTTTTTTATACAGTTACAAGTCGGTCAGCGGTTATCTTCGGAGGAAGACCGTCAATGTTGGAGTACTCAGTGGATAGAACGGAAGAAAGAAAGAAACGTCATCTCTGAACGCATATATCATGCCCTTGATAAAACGAGGGAATTTAGAAAATGAAATCCTATTGCATTTCTGGACGAATACTCAATCAGATCCTTCCTAGACTAGAGAAGGATCCAGGTCGTCATCGATGGCCGTGAGTCTGAACAACATGATATTGATGTAGGTGTGCCACAGGGATCAATTTTTTTTAATTTTTTTTTTACCTCTGTGTATGTTAGAGAAAGTTAGACAGTGTCCGTGTGAAGAAAGGAATTAAATTTTTTTTAGCTGCCAAAAGTCTACGAACAGTTTATCTTCAGGTAAAAAAAAAACCGGTACTAGGGAATCCAGTGGACATAAGTAGAAGAGAGATGGGGTCGGTCTTCTTCGTTGCTTTCAGGAAACTATCTGATGACTGTTCGCGATTCTCAAATAATATTAAGTAGTCATTTAGTGTAATGGATGAAATTAATGCGTCTTGCAAGCTGATTGGCTATCGTGTGACCTAACCAACTCATAGGGGCTGCTCTCCGCATGAAAAAAATAGATATTAATGTTGATGACTGTTAAAAAGCTGTTTTGAATTTTTAGTTCAGAGATATGTAAATACTTTAGATTATAAACAAGGTAGACTGAAATCATATTTAGGGATTCACTTGAATTTTGGAATTGTTAACGTCAAATATTAATAAAATAGACAAAAAATACAGGCTTTTAGATCAGTGTCGCGTTCAGTTCAGGGAGCTTACCCGTTTGACGCCCACGTTCTAAATAGGCGTTAGATAGCTGTTCCACAAAATGACAATAGACAAACAACCAGACGACATGTATGTTTTGGTTGGAGAATGGATGTTTCGCTTCACGCAACGTCCATAATGTATCATCACCCTCATCTCCAAAGAACACACAGAAATCACTATTTAATTGCTTTAAATTAAATAGATATTCTGAAATTAAAGCTGCTTTTTTGGACTGCCAGCGACCACTACAAAAGGGTTATAGAAAACGCGAGAGTTTTTTGCGCTAACTTTCAAACTAAAGTTGTTGAGTAGAGGCTTCGTTCCCACAAGTTTTAGCACATTGCAAGCAGGGTTCTGAATAGATGCGTATTCCATCCCACCCATGATCGACAGACTAGAAGTGATCACGTCAGCATCCCACAAAGCCAAACTCTTCACGAGGAATTTCACATCAAACTCCAATCTATGTAATCAGGACTGCTTATTCTCTGAATTTCTTCCCGGCACTGAAATTTCCCTAAGCGACATTCATATATCTGATCAAGATGTTGTCATATTTATCAAGAACCTTGATTCCAGCAAATCAACTGGCTCTGACAAAATTCCAATGATGGTGTTCAAAAGACTACAACTGGAACAAGTTCTTATGCTTATAAAATTTTTTAAACATTGTTTTAAGAATAGATTCTTTCCAAAACCTTGAAAATCTTCGACAATTTGTCCAGTATTTAGAAATACAGGGTATCGATCTCCTGAAACTCAGTACATTCTCTGCATCAGTCTTATGTACACAAGTTGCTTGAGTCTGAGATAAATAAATAAATAAAAACCATGCAAATACAAGCAATACGTTTACTGTTCTGAGAGATTGACATCCGATGGGCTGGCGTTAATATCACACAGAATTAGTGAATCTATAGACACTGGTCTTATTTCTAGAACAATAGCTCTTGAAATAACTAGGGCGTTTGATAGGGTTTGGTATAAAGGTCTACTTCACAAGATTTCTAGCTACGGAATAGCTAGACATGTCCTCCCAACTATCAACTCTTTTCCCCTTGATGGGTTTATTAAATTAGACATAGATGAGTGGAAATCTGAAGCTCGCATTATGATCGTTGGCGTGCTTTAGAAGTTTATTCTGGGCCCAAACTCTCTTCCTTATCTTCATTAACGATCTTTCAAATCATATTCTAATATCATTCGTCGACATCCATGCAGATAATACTACCATCTATGGCAATACTGCAAAGGTCGGCAATAATAAAACTATGATTCTCTGTCCTCCAACCTAGAATGTGTCGTACAATGGAGTAAAAACTCATTACTTACTTTTAATGCATCCAAATCCAAACTTATCTTTTCACAACCAACGCTCAAATCCCTACTTGCTCCCAATTGAAATGAATGGCTTTCCTCTTGAGGAAGTACCCTGCTTTGATAAACTTCTAAGGCTAACCTTCATCTCTGGTCTGAAATGGAAAACCTACATAAGATCCGTTGTCAAAATCACTGGGAAAATGGTGGGATTATTCTATCGCCTAGAAAGTATCTCACTTTTGACCAATCCTCTACTTTTACAAGAGTCAAGTATGTCCCAAGATGGAGTACTGTAGCCACATCTGGTGAGGAGTACCTAAGAGTACTCTTTTTCTGCATTGACAAGGTACAAAACATCTTCGAAATTTAGTGGTCCATTACTTTTTTTGCCTTCTTAGTCCCTCTTTCTCACAGAAAAAACGTTGCGAGTTTATCTCTGCTCTATAGTTAATTTTCTGATCGGTGATCGACTGAGATTCAATCTATAACACCATGTAAAACGTTCAGAAGAATACTCGTATAACTGAGAGAATCATCAGCATTTTCCCTCACTCTCTATCTCTCTAAAATTCAACGAAAATTCGACGAGGAGAGTTTCTTTCCTGTAACTGTCCGTTTGTGAAACAAAATATCATAGGTCTGCTTCCCATCTGATTATAACATTTTCATGTCTAATATAAAAAAATCTTGTTGAGCCGTCATCTTAAATAATCAAACCTACCCAAGTTCCACCATTACTGATCATCACGGTGTTGTCTCACCATTCACTTAACACTTGTTAACTCTTATCCTTGAGTGGCCTCCGGGTCTTGATAAGTGGTGACCACCATGTAAAAGAGGAACAATTTGCTCACTTAAAATATATATCCCTGCGCTGTGAAATTGTTATTATGTACATACGTTTTGTTTGTTAACAATTTTCTTTTCTGTTGATAGATTTAACACTTGTTAAATTGTGATTTTTTTTCATTCATTAATTTGCATTTTATCTTTTTCTACATATATATATAACCACATCAATTGCCAGCATGAGTCTTGATGCTTTGCAAAGACACAACTGTTATTATTTAATGGGAATTCATTATTGGGATGAGTATTATTTATTAATTTATTTTATTGCGGACTATTATCCTCATCTTTATTAGTTCTTGTTTCACGATGTTTTTTCACAACGTTTCGGCCAACTATTCCTCTGGCCTTAGTCAGGTGGTCACCGCAATGGGATAAGAAACGTCGTGAAATAACATCTAAGAAAGATGAGGATAATAGTCCGCAATAAAATAAATTAATATAAATAATACTCATCTCAATAATGAATTCCAATTAAATAATATATATACCATTCGGTACAGACCCGACCATGGAAGATCAGATAATAAAATAAACGTGGATTTATAAGACCAAAATATCCAACCTTGATCGCCGTTGGGAGCCCGTGGCGCAGTGGATACAGACGTTGAATCTCTACGGTTCCAGGTGATAATTGTCTGAAGATAGCGGTTTCAATCCTACCCAAAGCCAGCCAGAGGCTTACTTGGCCAAAACGTGGTGCGACGACAACAACTATGGATGGCAGTAATTGCTGAGAATACAGTTAGGAGATTCGAAGTTCCTATCCCGTCGCGATTACCACCTGACGAAGGCCAGAGGAATAGTTGGCCGAAACGTCGTGAAACAACATCTAAGAAAGATGAGGATAATAATCCACAATAAAATAAATTAATAGACACAACTGTGGTTTCTATTGAGGACATGATGCACCCTATAAAAAGAAAACGAAACTAAGAGACACGTGACTCATGCGACATGACCGACAAAATTAATATTTTTATTCAGAAACCATGAGACGCGAGTGAAGTAATATTATATATTGGGACTATGCGCCAGTAAGTAGATATTATTTGAACTAGTATGAATTCGATGAGCGTTATAGGGTGGAACGATAAAGTTGTCGCTCCAGAAAAGACATAATTCCATTTTCCGTTTTTTTTATTTTTTGGGTTTTTTTTTTTTTTTTTTGCAGACCATCTACTAGTTGGCCAGTTGTGTACAAATCACAAGAACGATTCTATCTTGTCTGAAAGTGACACAATGTTCAACACGCGAGATCGGAGATATAACAATGTACAACTAATGCGCTCTACCGATCAAAGTTATGACAAAAGGACCATTGTCAGCACCTTCAAAATGCAAATCCGGATGGTTCAACGCTTGAGGGCACAGTTCAATGAAGTTTCCAGCTACGGTTATGGTATTTAATGTGGTTTCAAGTGAGTGCCACCATAATGCCACCTCACATTTTCAAAGTCGGCCTGAAAGTCAACACCAAATTGTACCTGGATGTGCTGAAGAGTGTGGAGATCCCCTGGGGCAATGTTACTGCTGGCAGAACCTGGGTGTGGCAGCAGGACTTGGTATCAGCCATAGAGACCTAGGCTTTGCTTCAGAAGGATTGCTATGACTTTGTACCCTTTTCTCACTGCCCCTCACCTCCCCAAACCTGAACTCGCTGGACGACTTCGTCTGGTCATACGTTGAGAACATCACCAACATGACCTCCCACAAGACCAAAGCCAGCATGATCGCTGCCATCTACTGAGTATTCACCGAACTCCCAACATCGTTTGTAAAAGGGGCATGCTCCCGGTTCCGAACCCGTATTGAGGTAGTGATTGAGGCTGAAGGAGGTTACATTGAATGGAGTACAGCTCTACTACATAATCAAGTTGAATTGATTTTTTTTAATAAAAGTTTTAAAATAAAGCTGTAGTATTTTCTTTAGGGCGACACTGTTATCGTTCCACCCATGGCCTACTATAATAATACGGCCGTACATGTCACATGTAGAGGCAATTTTCTAAGAAGCCATTGAAACTAAGACAAAGGGAGGTAACTCAGAAATTGTTTTCTATTCAAACATTATTTCAGATGTTAATGCTTAGATAATTGAATAATTATTTCAGGTTTTAATATTTGAAATAAGGCTTAAATGAATTCTACTTACATATTTTACTGTTATCCTATCCAAAGTAAAATATTTCCATTAATTAGATGTATTTTTCCATTTTATTTCTTTATAATACACAACAAAACAAAAACAAATTCATTTTGAGTTGTCTCCCCTGACCTTTCCAATAATTTTGTTGTTTATAAATATGAAAAATATATTTTGCTTTGACTACAACAGGTTATTTGTTTTTTAAAGATTTTATTAGAATATATATTTTTTTAAGAATATCAAAATATTTACAACGCACATGAATATAAAGATGGGAAAGGAATTAAATTGTTTTTCACTCTGTTACAAAATTATCGAACCATTAATTGCCATCTTTCTTAAATAAAAGTTTATTATTCATTATTTCAAGAGTTAATATAAACTACTTTTGAGTTACTTCCCTTTGAAATTTTCAACGTTGTATGCGGCTCGAGCTTACACAGTTTTCCATAATAAAAACAATGGCCTCTTAGAAACGTGGCCTTTCATGTAACATACGGGGTCGTATGTATAGTAGGCCATGTTCCACCCTGTATATGTCAAGATAACTCGGAGGTAAACAGAAACATACCCAGCTGCAACTGGCGTGATCGAAGCGGCGGGGACGTAGGGGTTGCTCCCTAGACAAAACGAGCTAGAAATACAGATTTCGAATCGAATATGTCATAGAGATGATGTCACATGTTCGGGGGACAGAACAGAGTTTCTAGTCAGCTTAAGTTAGAAAGCGAGAAATGCGACATGCGTCCGACAATATAGAGAGGATCTAAGTAAATATTACCTGGAGACTCTGTCCTCACGTTATCAACTTAAATTGTTTTTTGTTTTTCTTTTAACTTAGTCTTAAGAAGTAATTGAAATTAGATGTTGGTATCTCCTCCCATGAACGACTCCTCTCTAAATAAAACATTTGAAAACCAAGACTTCATTGTGTTTCCATGCATGATTAGATTTTTTTAAGCTGAACAGAAGATTACAACCAGAAGGGGGTTACAGTGCACGCATGGAAAAGCGACGGTCGAATACTGGAGACCAGCGACCGTGCACGTATGTAAAATAAAACTTTGTATGGTTGATTTGTTTCTTGATCGCCTACGGGCGAAAAACGCACATATGCAAAAGTACGCATTTACCTAAAAGACTGTGCTCAAACTATTTGTTTAACATACAATATTACAGCAACACCAGTATAAAAAAATTAACAGCATGGATAACATATTACCTCTACTTCTCTTTGTGTGTTCCGGCGAAGTTTAAAAGAAAGAATAAAAGAAGAGAGTGTGTCTGTCACATCAAATAAAATGATGGCTCGGTGTTCGGTTTCTCAAAACGAAAATGGTTTCAAAATGACAGACAGGCTAAGAGTATTAAATAAAACATGATCGGAGAAGAGAACACGCATATTTAAAGAAACCATATCTCCAAAACAAAGAGAAAAAAAGAATTAAATTCAAATAGGTTAGCAGCAGAATGGGCGAATGAGACAATCTTTTCATATTCTGTCGTAAATAAAGAAATTTAAAAATTGTTACAGCTATTTCTCTTCGTTAATGTACACAAGCGTTATAAAAACCCACCAGACCTTCATTATAGAGATAAATTACAAAGCTAAGAGTTCCTATTTACAATGTCTCCCCACAGGACAGAGCTAGGCACCAGGGTCATTCTTTAACGTGGAGATTGTATCGTCAAATACATATATAAAATGGTAATGCGCTTTCTCTGTATTTTTGGCTGTTATCGTGTTTGGGTGATTTTTGCTTTCTCTATTAGTAAAGTCATCCTCTTCAGCAATATTAGTGATTTTGTAGTGGAGCAAAAATGCTATATAAACGAACGGAGAACGTTAACTTGTATAAGCTACCCTCTTTCTATGTTCGTTAAGCTTACTCTTTCTTTTTCATTATTCTTTTCTTACCGAGTTGTATACGGCATAATCACATTGACATACCGGTTCTAGTTAAATTAGAAGTTAAGCAACGTTGGGCCTGGTCAGTACCAGATGAGTGATAATCTGAGAATACCAGGCGCTGTATGTATGAGGACGTCGACATCTCCATGAAAGAATTGTAACAATCTATATGTCGTCCGAGATATAGACGCGACTAAAGACAGCTTGTAAACTTGATATTCCCGTGATACTTTCTCCTAAGGAGGAAGCAGATTTAGCCCGCCTAGGGTAGGTGCCACTAGCTGGATAGTAGTACCGAGTAGAAGAGAGATATACTCAAATCAATTACTTATTTTAATCTACATAAACACAGCGGGAGCTCCGAAATAAAATGCATTATTTCACAGAAAATATGTGAATTTTTGTAAATGTTCCGTGTGTTAACCATGTTTTGTCTTTTTCATTCACATGTTTTTGGCGAAATTAGCACTTGATAAATGGTGACCCTTCTATTCACAACGATTATTTTTGTCCGTTTTTCATATTCATCAATTATAACATTAATTGTCAGTGTGGGTCTTGGTACATTTCTAAAAAAAAAAAAATGACTGTCGTTTATAGCCTATCTAAGCCAGATCCCACGCTATAATTTTGTTATTTTGCTACCGGCAATTACCGACATAAATAAGGTTTGCGAGAAACGAAGAAAAAGCTATTAGGAGATAAATTTAACAGCACCATACATATGCATCACGTGACTGTTGTGTCAAATGATTGTCAATGGATGAGAAACTGATGCTGGATTGATTTAGAAAACAATTGAAGATTTCGTAAAAGATGTTTTAGATGAGAATTTATAATTTGAATTATTCGGAGTACTATTCTTATCTTGGTTGTTATTTTTACAGCGTTTCGGCAGATGTATTCTTTGATCTTCTTTAGGTGCATCTCTTTAGACCAGTAAATCTTTATATCGAACTCTGGAACTTATATGGAGTTTCTAACTAAACCACCTTATTTAATCCACGGAGGTAGATTGTTCTCGTTCCATGATTCAAGTTATAAGAGATTCATCTGAAGAAGATCAGAGGTTATATCAGTCGAAACGTTTTGAAAATAACAACAAACCACTATCAATAATTTCCGACACCTTTTGTCTGTGCCTAAACCTAAATGTAGATTCCATGAACAAAGCTTCTTTCTTAGAACTGCACGCCCGTGGCATTCTCTTCCGTTTGCCTTCTTTCCAGGTGACTACAATCTGGTTGTCTTCAAGTCCAACGTAAACAAGTTCTTGATGAACCGTCCCCCTAAGTAATCCAATATACAAAATTTCCACTACTTATGTATACCCATTAACCCTTATCCTCAAGTGGCCTTGATAAGTGGTGATTCCTGTGTAAAAGAAAAAAAAAACAAGATGAGAATAACAGTCCGAATAATTTGAAAGATAAAAATTATAAAAGATGTTGATACGTATGGAACTTTGAAATAGAAGTTACCCATTCACCAGCGGTTCTAGTACTCACCGATTTTGTAGATCTTATATGAATTCTGCTCAAATTCGAATTTACGATATTATTGAGATCTCTGCAACGATAAAATGTTGGAAGTAGCAGCAGCGGATATTTATATATATATATATATATATATATATATATATATATATATATATATATATATATATATATATATATATCGACTCTAGATTAGACAAAAGCTCAAAAGGTATATCAAATTCAATCAATCGCGAGAAATATCCACTTCCGAATATTCGCGCGTAATATAAACACGCAAACACGGTGTTTTTCTTCGTTTCCTTCCAGGTTCGACACACGCACAACTTATCGTAGGATCTTTGAGATCAGAAGCCTTAGCAGACGCAGCAAAAACTACAATCTCATGAGACATTGAACACCCCTTCTAATAGGGGAGGGGGGCTGAGCATTTAAATGTTAAGCAAGAGTTACACAATTTTCAAACATACCTCTTCTGACTCGGCGCTATTTGATTCCAGTGGCAACGAGAAGTCCAAGACGACTGGAAACAATGTCGAGATAAGTGGAGAGCACATGCATCACCTGCTATGGCATTATTACGTTGACATTTCGGGCCAAGATTAAAGTGTAGTATCTGTTCTTCAGATGCTATGCTTCAATTTCTTGTTCTCTCTCAGTGGAGGAGAAATCCTTCACGACTGAGACAATTTTTATTTTTGTTCCTTTTCTCCACATTAACAAAACGACCCTGGTGTCTAACTCTATTCCGTGATGAGGCATTGTAAATAGGAAGTCTTGTCATTACTAAAATGTGTAACTATTTCGGAATACTGAGTACTGCATATGCTCACTTCATATACACACAGCTTACCGAAGCCATGTACATATCAGTTCATACACACGTCTACACGCAATGTCACACACAAATTCACAAGGTGATAACCCTAATGAACATGTCTATTCAATTTCTTCTTACAGAATCTTTCTCCACCTAGAACGTTCTTGGGATATTCTGAAGTTCATTCATTACGAAATCTTTAGTTTCTTTGTCTTCATAAATCACCAATAAAAAACATTCTGAAATAGATAGACTGTGGAGCTGCTTCCTAGCTGATTATAGTATAGTCGTTTTCAAGTCTAATTTAAATAAATTTTTGTTGGGCCGTCCTCTTAAATAATCAAAACCTATCCAAGTTCTAAAATTATCGATCGTCACGGCGTTGTCACACAGTCTACTCGACATCAATTAACCGATATCCTCGAGTGGTCCTTGAGTATTGATAAGCGGTGACTCTCCAGTAAAAAAAAATCCCTCTACAAAATGACCTCTGCTAGTTTTCCTCGATCTGTTTGCTTAATTGATGCAATACTTTTTCCCCGTTTCGCATAACATCAAAAAGAAAAACGTAACGATAAATAAATTCTGTATCTAATTGAAAATTAGTCTTCAGGCGCATATCTTTCGGAAATTACCTTCAGGTGTCTTTATTATGCCTTCCCAAATACTTGCAAAATAAGCACAGGAATGCCACATGGCGATGATTGAACAGGGGCTGGAGTTGGTAGACGAGACCTTTTTATGTTAAAGATTTGTTTTTTGCACTCTATTCAACAACGGAAGATTAGTGGTTGATGCACCAGGCCACATGTGACAACAATACTCCATGCATGCGCGAATAATGGCATTATAGTGATGTAGGATACTTGCAAAGGTTAAAAGTTTTCTAGTTTGACACAGAACCCAGCTTCTTTGCATCAGACTTGCCAGTATCTTCCATGTTTTTATTCTAGTTCATGCTGCTTGTAAATATTAGACTGATGGGTTTAAACTTGTGTCAGTAAAAGATGCAGCTTCCCGCAATCATCTGCGTAAAGCAAACAAAGCACTCCCAAATGCGAATGCAAATCGAATGCAAATCGAATGCAAATCGAAGGCAAATCACTCTGATTTACTAACATCATTGGCTTACTTCGCCTTCCTGAAACAAATAAATGTATGATTTCACAATTTCGGCGTTTGTTCTTTCAAAACATATGCGAATGTTTTAATTATGTCGTTCTTTGTTGTGGCATTCGTGTATTTCTTATTCTTCGGATCATCTTGTCCGTATTGAGTTGTTATGCCTGTGTCCCCGAAGCATATTGTCATACAACGCTTTCTAATTTCTTCACCCAATCCTTTGCATTATCATTATACTCTTTAAGATCTTTCAAACCGAGGACAGGCAAGACAGTTCTGCATCATATCGTCATCTTCTACTCATTCGCAGATTGTTCTGTACTATTATTTCCATCTGGTCATAGCAGCTTGTGATCTCCCCGCTCCTGTTCTCAAGTGGTTGAGTGTCCTCCACTGGACCGATGTTATTTATGAATGAGCCGTGACAAAGGGCTTCAAAACCGGGATCATTCCCCGGCCGTACTCTAATTTCTGCCTAATATGTTGTTAGAGATTAGAAATGGCCGAGGAAACTTCTTTCTGACTTCAGTCATTTCCCTTTCGCTGTGGCCCCATCTCTATTTCCTTTTCTACACAATGTCCGAATTCACTGTCACCAATATTATTTATTCATAATTTTCATATAATGGATATTTCTGCTAATTCTTTTTTCTAATGCGCCACATTTTTGTTATTTTCAGTTATATTACGTTGCAAGTCAGCCCATGCAACACAGGGGTGTTGTGGGATTGTACATTCAAATATGTGCGACTAGCACTATCTTTACAATGTGCTTTTTATTCTCTTGTCAAAAATCAACTTTTATAAATTGACTTCCTGCATTGTCATATGCTCGTGTATCAAACCGCTTGCAAAACATATCAATATATGTTCTTGAGAATATTCAATCTATTCATGTATATTAAGTAAAGCACTCACAAATGATCCAGCGTGGCACTTTCCGTCAAAATGTTAGTAGATGAGCTTGGATGGAATTTGGGACAGCTACATAATTCGATTTGTTAGCTCTTTCAGTGTCATCATTCTTTTTGTTATCTGAGGAAAATGTACCGTTTACCACAATTGCAAATAACTTCCCTTGCTTCCTCTTTGTACATAAAATCAAACGGAATATCCATGAACAGGGTTGTTTATATAAATGTTCCATCTCTGGAACACATTGCTACTGGACTGCTTCTAGGCAGACTAGAATATGTTCGTATTCAAATTCAATATGAAGAAATACTTGTTGAACTGTCCGATTAAATGGTCAAAGTTTAACGATTTCATTCCTCATTTTCAGCGTCTCGTAGAATTGTTCATCATTCAACTGACAGCCTCAGTAACTTTTATTCTCAAGTGCTTTTGGCATTCGTAAGTGTTGATTGATTAGTATGAAAAAGAGCAACCCCTCCGAAAAATAAATAAATAAATAAAACAGAACCACGGAATGACTACAATAGTTTTGATTTCAAATTGGTAATCGTGCTAAAAGGTTTGTTCTTTCGCCTTGAATACAAAGCAAACAATAAATAGTTTTGCCGAGATCAAAAAAAATAAAAAAACGACATCGATTTCCTTTTTTATTCCGGAAGAGAGTGGTCATCAGTTTAACATTCTAAAGAATCATTAAAAAAAAAAGCAACAATTATTTTTTAATTTCTTTTCATTTTTTCATTATTTTCTTTTTCTTTGTTTTTTTTTTGGGGGGGGGGTCTGATTTTGCCACTAAAACAAAAATAATCAAAGAATGGATTATTTTTTTACAACATTACACTGAAAAAAATATTTAGAAAATCTTAAATGTTTATCTCGAATAATAATAAAGTCACGATATTAAACACATGTCAGCGTGTTTTACAATCGTATGATTTATTATTCTCTAGTAATGTTTAAGCTGTCGAATAGAAAATAATTCTTGATTTGAAAGTTTGAAGTTAAAAGTTATTAGTTATTTTATACTGTTAAATTAAAGAAAAATAGAAATTTTCCTGCGCGTTCCTAACGTAAAAAAGAACATTTTCTGTGATAAAACGACGAATGTCATTTCTGTTAGCAATCATATTGAAATAATCTATTCCACACACACACACACACACACACACACACACACACACACACACACACACACACACACACATATATATATATATATATATATATATAATTTCAATATTTTTATTAATTCCATACCAAATTCTCGATTCTGGTACAAATTCCGATTCCGATTCTGTATAAATCTCTAAATATTTAACTATAAAATTGTTATTTTTTTCTGATTACATGGATAATGTGCAGATATTTTCTTTCTCAAACGTAAGGCCGCTGGAAAAATGGTGGGATCTTTCTATCGATCCAGTAGATATCTCACTGCTGATGCAATTCTCTATCTATATAAGAGCCAGGTACGTCCAAGGATGGAATACTGTTGCCACATCTGGGCAGGAGCTGCTAGAAAGGACTTGTCCTGCCTTGATAGAGTTCTCGTAGGAGATGTCCTTTTCTCTTTCCTGCAACCTCTATCTCACAGAAGAGATGTTGCGAGTTTGTCTCTCATGTATCGTTACTTTTATGGAAAGTGTTCGACTGAGCTTCAGTCTATGGTCCCCCCCGCGCCAAACTTTCACAAGAAACACTCGTCTAGCTGAAAACATTATCAATAATTCCCCCCCCCCACTCTTTATCTGTGCCTAAACCTAAACGTAGATTCCATGAACAAAGCTTCTTTCTTAGAACTGCACGCCTGTGGAATTGTCTTCCGCTTTCCTGCTTTCCGGATGACTACAATATGGTTGTCTTCAAGTGTAATGTAAATAAGTTCTTGATGAGCCGTTTCATATAAGTTAACAAATTTACCGAATTTTCATTACTAATGATTCTATATTGTCCAATTTCTACTGTACACTCTTTAACCCTTATCCCTGAGTGGCCTCTTGGCCTAGATAATGTGGTGATGTCTGTGTAAAAAATAAATAAATAAATAACACCTGCAGGGGATAATTTATAGATTTTAGTTTTATTGGTATTTTAAAATCAATAAATGTTTATTTTATCATTATTAAAAGATTATTGAAAGATTTTGCTTTAAACAAAATCGAATAAAAAAAAACAATTAAAGGAATCGTTTTTAGCATCGGAAAATAGGCACACATTTTTCCGATTCCGATACTGATTCCAATACCCTAAAAAGTTCCGATTGTTCTGTTTGTTTGTGTGCTAAAAGACATAGATAGCAGTTAGATCATTCAAATAAGTTTCAATAATGGTTAAATCTTCAACAGAATATAAAGACTGAAATTTTTTTATCTAATTCTATCTGGGGCCACTAAATTAGAGCCATAAATTACTGAAATATATAAAGGCGAAAAGAAATGTAATTTTTTTTAAACAGATTTTCTTCGTTACATGAAACAAGAATGAGATTAAACTAAAACTATCTCAGTGAAAAATGTATCAAATGTTTTTTAATTGTATTTATCTTATTTGTATTTTTTATAAATAATTTTTGAGTGAATCTGTTTCGTTTGTCATTTTACAGAAATATTAAGAAATTCATCAATAAATAGTTTTTTTAAGAATATCCTGCGATGATTGTCTTTTTCTTACTTAATCTCATATTGGATTTTTATTTATTATTATTATTATTATTATTATTATTATTATTATTATTATTATTATTATTATTATTATTATTTAAGACAAAATTGTAAACGTGACGATATTTTAATTTTTCCTAAAAATCTTCCGACCAGAAATATATATCCACGCGCGCAATGCGAGGTTAATACCTTTATTTGATATTAAAAAGGTATAAATAGGAACAACTTGGGAGACAAAAGAATGAAAATATTGCAAGAGCAAATCAAATGTTTCACAATATTTGCATATGTGTTTACTTGTGGCGCGTGTACCGCGTGACCGAAGCAGTTAAAAGTACACCCGCAGTGGTTAGCAGTATTGTGATAGATTGTGCTATTACACGTGGCGTATTGTTTTATTTCATGCGTAATTCGAAAGACACGCAGATTAAGGCGCAACGTATTCGGATTCAAGAACTTGCGCTTCATAATTTCGAACTGGACAATAACTTCGCAGAAGAAACCAAAAAGATTTGCTTTGCGAAAAGGAAAATGCACCATTGATTACAACACAAAAACCAAATAGTTCAAGAAATTTCGTTTATGTTGCAAGAACCTCTAGGGTTAGGTAGGCCTGAAACCGTGGAATCGAGTCCGCGCTCAAGACGCAGAGAAAAATTCGATGAATAGCACTTGAAAAGATAGCATGCGAATTCAGCATCTTATAACTAGGACTATGACAAGAGAATATTCTTTCATTGTTTTGACTCTCGAATTTATATCCGACACAATTAGACACAGTTAATCAACCGAGAACCACATCACTCTATATAAAAGCATATAAGATATCAATGGATACACACTCGAGAGTCAAAAAAATGAAAAGAATATGCTGTTGTCACAGAACTACTTATAAAACAGTGTTCCTTTTTATCACTCTTCGCGACTTCGGCAAATACATGTGAATTCAACTCCTAAATTACGGTTCTAAGACTGTTGCGTATTTTAGAAGACTATTATATTTGAACACTTGCGTCTCAAGACAAATGAGCCCAGAATAATTGCATGCCTGATAATATTTGAACTCAGTTATCATGCATTTCAAGAAAAAGCATATGTTTTAAAAAATATTCTTTAAAACGTATACAATCTTTAAAACATAAAAAAATAACTAACCTTTAAATCTAAACCTAAAGCAAAGTGTAGTAACTTTAAAAAATTACAAAGTCATGCAACTTTTCAATGGTCGTATTTGTTTAGGGATAGAATGGTCCAAGGACGCAGTTGTCTGGAACGCGAGTTTCTAGTACAGAGCTACCCGTCGACTATAAATCACTTTCTCTTCGTCAGTTTAAAGACCCCATTCATATATTTAACATTATGTTCTTTCTTTAATAATAAAATAATTACCTACTCTCGCCAGTTACTTAAACGGAATGACTTCGTCTAGATCCTGACGTGTAGATTGTGTCGTGACTGTTCATATCCTTGTCTTGTTCGTAGCTGGGATCGTATGCATTATATATATATATATATATATATATATATATATATATATATATATATATATATATATATATATATATATGTGTGTGTGTGTGTGTGTTATTCACACCAAATTAATTCTTAATAATTATTTTTTAAATTATTTGCACGTTACAGGTACGTAAAAAGCGAACTTAAGGTAAACAAAGTATTATTTTTATATTAGTATTTTGAATATTAAACATTGTACCAGTATGAAACTATGCAATTTGGAATATCTGGATTATTCACACTACAGTCTTTATCTTAAGTGTTATTCGCACAACGTTTCGGCCGATGTAACCTCAGAACTTCTTTGGGTATATTTTGTCGAACTCGGGAATATTGATTTGGGCTGAGATCACAGTGTAGTATCTGTTCTTCAGATGCTGCACTTCAATTCCTTATTCTCTGTCAGTGGAGGAGAAGTCCTTCACGACTGAGACAATTTTTAGTCTTTGTTCCTTTTCTCCACGTTAAAAAACGATCCTGGTGTCTAACTCTGTCCGGTGGGGAGGCATTGTAAATAGGAAATCGGGAATATTTCTGTCGAACTCAGGAATCTGCACAGAATATCGAATGTAACCCTTTATTCACTTAACAGGGATAACATGGTCTCGTTTCGTCAGCTATGGAACGAGATCATGCTATCCTATTTAAGTAAATAAAGGGTTCCGTTTAGAACTCCGTCCAGATTCCCGAGTTTGACAGAAACATCCCCAAGTTCGACAATATACACATGAAGAAGGTTGGAGTTTACATCGACCGAAACGTTATGAAAATGACACTCAATGTGAGAATAGGAATTCGAAGAGGCCAAATAATATGAATAAGCAATTCTTATTTCAAAAATTTAGAAACGTAATTTGAAATTGTATTCTTAGTATCGTCTGCACCGAGGACTGAACTTTCAACCGCCTTACAACTACTTTACCTAGTACTTTATCCGCTACGCCGTGGGTTCACTTCTGAAGACGTAATTTGCAATTCTCATTGAGGGCGATATGAAGAATACAATTACGAATTAGTTACGACTTACCCGATCATGGCTGATAGAACGAGAGCATGCTACACTCGTAGATTAAATTGAGGGTTCCGTTTTAAATTCCGTGCAGTTCGACAAAATACCCCTAAAAAAAAGTCGGCAATTACATAGGTTGAAACATTGTGCGAATAACACTCACGATGAGCACAATGGCTCGAAAAATTTAAATAATCCTCATCTAAAAAATTCAGAAGCATAGAACTTTGTACATTTAAATGTTTTAAGTAGATAAATATGAATCGTGTTGATATGTCAGAGAAAAAAATATTAAACGATAAACGTGAAATAACAATGAACTGTAGAAATTAAATAAATGTTACTTTTAGATAATTACGATTAAATTAAAGAGAAGTAACTCACTTAAAAATAAAGAGTATCTGAACTTTATCTATATAATTCTTACTATTACTCCCCCTTCTTCACAGTTTTCTCACTATTACTCACTCTCATACTTTACCTCATTCCCTCTCTTTCTATCTACCTATTTATTATTTCTCTCTCTCTCTCTCTCTCTCTCTCTCTCTCTCTCTCTCTCTCTCTCTCTCTCTCTCATGCATACAAAAATATTAGAAAAGAATGAAGAACTCGCATTTACAGTTTCTTAAAATTCAGGAAGAATTTTTCATGGCATAATAATTCATCATATCTCTAATATTGTTGTTTTGTTTTCTATCACTTATAGATATTGCGTTGAATCTGAGACTATTTTAGCAACTAGTCTAAAGTTCTTGTTTGTCTCTTTCCCACGCTAAAACACCATTTTATCGTATTTTTCCCTGGAGTGACAGGTAAATTAAATACAAAGAATTACGACGTCATTAAAGATCGGTGCTAATATGTCAAAACGTAGAAAGGAAACGTATCTCTGTTTTTATCACAGTTTATCATAATTTTATCTGTTTATCAGGGTTTCCTATTTATAGAAGTACCAAAAAAACTGTTGGATTGTGCCAGGGGAAAATGGTTGCCCTGCCAATACGATAAATATAGGATGATAATCACAGCAGGCGAGGAAAGGTTGCAAGACGACCAACATGCTCGTCAGATTCACTTAGTGCCGCCATAAAAAATGCCCTTTGTGCATAACAAAGAGGTTGAAGCTTTGGCTCAGTTGTAAAGGCAAAGAACGCTGGGTTCATAGGTTCGCGATTGCTGCCTGCAAGTCTTTGCATAAATACTTTTTCTTTGCCAAGCTTGTTGTGATTGTTCAATAATGAATAAATAAGTATATATATATATATATATATATATATATATATATATATATATATATATATATATATATATATGCCTGCACACAACACAATCACACATATATACGTCGGAGAATTTGAATGCGAATTTAACACTATTCTTAGGTGTCTAAGGTCTCTCTGCAGAGTTTGTTAGTCCCCTTAACAAGTAAACCTTTACTAAATATTCAAAATAACATAATATTCCTTTCCCAAATAGGATTCCTTCGATATTGATTTAGACGAGGAATAGTGCAAGTGATGTTGTATCTGATAAAAGCACTAAATTAGATACTCTACCAAACTAGATGAATTCTTGTCCTGGAATTCATTAAAACCAAAAGACTACAAGAAAGATATATTAAAGCATACTTAACTGATCAATTGAAGAGAGTAAAATTAAACAAAAAATATACATGCATGTATGTACACATAATAGTCTATGTATATATGTTTATCTATATACATGCAAATACATACATGTGTTACAAGAACAGAAGCCTGTTCTTGTAAGTGAGTAAATATGAAATAGGATAGTCAAGGATTCGAACTTGCGAAGCTAGATTTGGAATTAAGAATTCCAATTATAAGTTAAAATAAATACAGAATGTTATTGAAAATGAGGAATGTGGAATTGCCATTGTTTAGCTCACACTAAAATAGTTAAATATCTGTTTATTGAAAAAGGAATGTAATGATGAAATTTGTTTCTGTTATAAAAATGAAAATTAAAATAAGGAATTTAAAAGCGGACAATGGAAAATGTTATTTGTAAAGTGGGTTACGAAAATTAGGTTAGAGGGTCGGCTTTGTAAGAAACACGTGAATAACAATACATGCTTAAACACGGAGGCATGTCATGCCATGTGTTCTGAGAGTCACGTGCTGGTCATGTAATGACGTCATGAGTTATGAATTTAGTGAGATAAGTCAGAATCAGATCAGAGTAAGACGAAGCCAGAGAAGGAGATCAGTCAGATCAGAGAAGCAGGGGAGATCAGACCGATTCTCCGTTAGAGTCAAAACACCCACTGGAAGCGATAGATTTTTGGAGATAGCCATGCAACAACTTTGAATCCCTGAAATACAAAATCATGTCCGACCGGTCGAAGAAGAAATAAATGTATCATCATGTGTTTTTTTATAACTGCCGTCTTTCTGTGTTCATCATTACAACGAGAAAGGTAACGTGTTTATATTATATGTACAACTGTCAAACGTAAATTTCAAACGCACTCTCAGTCTATCTATCAAGATATTCATAAATCTCCTCTCTTTATATATAAGAACCGTCTCCTCTTTATATGTATCCCGTCTCTTATATATACAGAACTGTCTCTCTCTTTATATATACCCTGTTTATTTCTCCAATATGTTATCTCCACAAACATGAACATCTTAAGACATATGAACACTATGCACATGAACCTCTAAGACACTACTAAGACGAACATAACAACAACAAATATAATATATAAGTCGTCATCTAAATAAGAACAATGTAACTTACTCTCATATTTCGTACTTCGAAAATACAACCCAGTATAATACATTATTAATACATATGTCTATAAAGATACATGCATATATATATGTATATATATATATATATATATATATATATATATATATATATATATATATATATATATAATGCTTATATGTGTATACATATAGGATTCATAGTTAAATGGTTATTAATAAAAATATTTGTTTGGCTAATATTTTGTGTATCTTATTACTGGGTTAACTAACGATGGTTTCACATGTAACTATTTGATAATTATAATTAAGCTTATAGACGTGATTCTGTGGTGTTTTTAGCTAAGCATTTCTTACAAATATTTTATAATCATGCTCTTCCAAAAGAAGTGTGATTTTGTCTGTTTTGTAGGTTTTCGACAATGCTGATTTAGAAAATTTCATTCATACAAATTTTGCGGAGACAAGTACTTTTTACAATTCTTTTTATGCCCAAGAAAAAAAACATTCCACGGCGATGCTGAAGAAAAACAACAAACATTTATTTCTCTCTCTCTCTCTCTCTCTCTCTCTCTCTCTCTCTCTCTCTCTCTCTCTCTCTCTCTCTCTCTCTCTCTCTCTCTCGCTTGCTCGCTTTGTACATTTGTTTCAGTGTTTATATATTTTCCAAACATAGTTAGGTTTTTTCTGAAGTATACTTTATTTAAATATACTTTTTTTAACCTGTGCAATCTATTACGATCGTCGTCGGTTTAAAAATAAGTGTTTCGGCAATATCAACTACTGGATTCGTACTTATTATGTTGGTTGAATTTAATGTTTTAATATATGTGAAATATTCACATTTTAAAATTGTTAAACTGTTTATAGTTAACTATATTTTATGTTTATTCCCCCTTATAATAAAAATATATAAAAAAAACGTATACTTTTTATCAGTTGATTTTTTATTTTTTAATCGTATATCTTAACAAATAACTATGTTTATTTAAGTTAATATGTTATATATTTTCTCAAACTGTTTAGATATTTTTAAAATGACGGCTTATATCGGTTTTCGGCTATGCTGATTTAGAAAATCTCATTCAAATTTTGCGGAGACAAGTACTTATAGAGATATAAAGACCTGTATTATGCTTTACACGTTTAAAAAAGACGACACAAAACTGGAATTTAATTTAAAACTATTGGCGGAAGAGTTGAAAAGAAGAGGAAGACTTTCACTTGGCAAATTCCGTTTATTTTATTTTTACATATTTGCACCGATTTTTCCCGGCTAAAGCCCAAATATAAAGTTTCACATGGATTCGAATACCCTAAATATTAAGTTTCATATCTGTAGATTAAAATCTGACAGAGGAGTTTGGTAGGCAAAAATTTTTTAAACAAATATATATACGGATGCATAAATATATATAGAAAGATATTTGTGTTTACTATAAACTTTTTACGCAAATATTACGTAAGTATAAATCATATAGAATATCTACATGAAGATAATTACACGTCATAATTAACTAAACATGATCATCCTATAAGAAAACCGAAAAATCTAATAGGGAATTTATTAAAATTAATGTTTAAAAGGATATACAATTTAGCTAGATTTTTGCAGATGAATTCATATTTAACAAAAGTTGTATTTTCTTTTTAAATAAATAGAAAAAAGGGGTTTCAATATGAATACTATTGCACAAAAAATTATATATATATATATATACAAGAGAGTAACCACTTATCAAGACCCGAAGGTCACTCCAGGTAAGGGTTAATGAGTGTACGTTAGTTCTAGGAATCTGGTATAATTAGATTATTTTAGGGACGGCTAAACAAGAACTTGTTTAAATTAGACTTAAAGATGACAATATTGTAGTCAACTGGAAAGTAGGCTAGTGGAACAGAGTTCCAAAGGCATGCAGTTGTAGGAAAAAAACCTATATTCATGAAATTTGCGTTTAGATTTAGGCACAGATAAAGAGTAGAGGAAATTGTTGATAGTGGTTGTAGCAAGCTGAGTGTATTTTTGTGAAAGTTTATCAAGGGGAATAATAGAGTGGAGCTCAGACAAGCACTTGCTAATCCTAAAAGATATAACTGTTAACACATCTGCTGTAGATCTAGCAGAACGGAAACCATGTCACTGAAAAAGTTATTATTGCTGAGGTGGCTGGCTACTTCTCTATTGAACACAGATTCCAGCAACTTACTGATGACACATAGGAGACTGATTGGAGAGCGAGATCATCGATTACCTGAATTTTTAAATACGGGATATACTGATGAGGTTTTCCAGGGTTTTGGGAAGCAATTCTCCTTACGACAACGCTTGAACAGCTTTGTTAGTATGTGAGCTAGTTCTGGTTGAAGCTTTTTGAGCACTATAATAGAAATGCCGTCAGGGTCAGTTGTTTTAGTGGGATATTTGTATGTCGCATAGCATGTTTTCAGACATATGAGGAAATACGAGGGTTCGCAGCCCTGGTCGCATAGGGTAGAATTAGCTGCAAAGTTTTTGACAAAGAGTTTGGCTTTGTCCGATGCTGATGAGATTACCTCAGATTCATTTATGATGGTTGGGATAGAGCACACACTTCTATTCAGGCCCCTATTTGTTATTTGCCAGCTCAGTTACTTTGGACTTGACGAACAGAGCACACAACTCTCTCGGGCTCTTTATTACTCTTATAATCTGGCAGTCTTGAAAGCGGCTTTAGTCTCAGTACATATTACGTTGGAAGCAATGGAAATAGTGATTTCTGTACGCAATGGCAACAACACATTCTTGACAGAACCATGGCTGGTTGTTAGGTTTTTACTGGGATTTTTTATAGGGTATGAAGCGGTCTATACATACGATTAACCATTCCGTCAGGTCTGATACTATGGAAGGCAGGTTCTTTTTAAACATGAAACGCAGATGTAGATTTGATATAAATACGAAAGCTATTTCAGTCAGCCATAGAGTATCGATATACTGTACGATGGAGAGGTGTGTCGGGGGACTTATTACATTTTGTTTTTATCTTAACCGAGTGGACGGAAGATCCCAGTGGGGGACAGAACGGAAGATGAACATAGCTCAGGGCAAATTGTGAGAAAAAGGACTAGGAGACCTGCATACTGACTATCAGTGTCGGACAAAGAGGTGGATTCGTTGCAACAGTACTCCATCCTACGACGTACTTAATTTTTATACAGGTAAAAAATTGCATCAACAGTGATATATTTACTGAAGTGGTAAAATTATTTAACCATTTTTCCGACAATCTGAGCAACAGATTTGATGGATGTATTCCATTTCAGATCAGGAGTGAAGTTCAGCCCCAGAAGCTTGTTTAAACATAACGTTTCCACAAGACGAGAGTCATTCATTTCAATGGAGGTCAAATGGGGGTCAGAACGTTGATCATGGAAAGAGAAAAGCTTGGTTTTCGATGCATTAAAATGAACGGGTCACTATTTTAAAAACTAATGATTTTCATTTAAATTACCTCGCATGAAAATTAATGAGCATAATATTGTAAGAAAAGTTTCGGTAATTTATCCTTTTTTTATTAAATTGTTTTAATTAAATATTGTCAATATCGAAAACTAGCGTAATAAAATTACAAATGATTAGCACTAAACATTACTTTTTATTATAAACTAATTTAAAAAGTGGTATGCAAATTAAGTATACAAATAACTGTGATTTTTCTGTTTTTGCTCCATATATCCTGCACAATATTTCAAAAGACTGTTGTATTACTTATTCAAACAACAGTGATCTGTTTTGAAATTAGGCGTGGTAAACGAAAAGAGAAACTTTAATTCTATTATCATATTAAAGCTTAGTTAATCAACGTTTGTTCCCTAAGGCTTTTTCTGATATATTTTAATCACATGAAATATTCGCTAATTTTGGGATTGAGTTATGTTTGGGAACATCCATATTAGTTATTCTAATTAGCCGCAAGAGGTAATCCATTTCTATCACTTTCAATGAATGTTGTTTAACTCCCCCCCCTCTCTCTCTCTCTCTCTCTCTCTCTCTCTCTCCACTCGAAAGTAATAAAGAAAGTAAAGATTGGAACAGTTCTTCATAAACGAAAGGGAATATCACTACAGGCAGTAATGTTATTTTCCCCATAGTTGACGAGGAATACATGCGTACACACTATATATATATATATATATATATATATATATATATATATATATATATATATATATATATATATATATATATATATATATATATATATATATATATGTATATATATATTCAGGCAAACATTATTAAAATTAACAGAGATACCTTGCTTAATGATTCTTTTTTTTTTTCATTTTTTTTTTCGATCTTTCGTAAGATTTTTTTAACTTCAAGATGGAAGGTATTTACAAATGTTCCATGGTTCACACGAGCGCTTTCGATTCTTTCTTGAATCATCATCAGGTGGAGATAAAATATTAAAAATAGAAGTGAAATATATAGTTACGAATGATAAAAAGAGTCAATGAAAAGTCGATTAAAATATACATTTACGAGTGATAAAAAACTCGATTAAAAATTAGGATGATAAAAGGCAATGTTAGTAAAACCAGTCGTATACTTGGTTATGCTAAACATTTCAGCACATTATTGCTACTTTCAAAATTAATGCTATTTATAGATGGGTGCTTGAAGTTAAAAAAATCTTACGAAAGATCGAAAAAATGAAAAATAAGAATCATTAAGCAAGGTATCTCTGTTGTTTTTAATAATGTTTGCCTGAATGAAGGAATGCTGCCTAAATACACTAATATATATATATATATATATATATATATATATATATATATATATATATATATATATATATATATTAGTGTATTTAGGCAGTATTCCTTCATATATATATATATATATATATATATATATATATATATATATATATATATATATATATATCGCTAGATTCAGCCACTCTGATGAGTCGTAGACGACGAAACACGTGTCACTGGATAATTATATATAAAAAAAAAACAATATATATGCCGCTCTCCATATGGGGGTACCAAATTGGTTAAAGGGAAAATTATTCCCAACTCGCACTTAGGTAAAAATGCACTTTCGTAAATAATTGAATTCATTCAAAACGTATCGCAAAACCAGAAACAAATAACATAGCAGGAAGACCCGACGTTGTTCAGGATTGAATTAGGATTAATAAACGTTGTAAACTTTCAATACTTTTCTTGTCATCGAAATCGGTGGAATTGCACAGTTTTCAATCAAATCGATTCATTGCCTGCTCTAGACGGAGACCAACATGATGCTTTGAAAGGAAGTTTCACATGTTTGCCCGCAGTGACTTAGTCCACACTACATTTTAGTCTACATTGTACTGTAGAGAACTTACTGTTGATTTTATAAAATCATTTTTATATAATTGCTTAAATTGAAGTTTAAAAAGCAAAAGCTAAGTATCATGGTTCAATTGTGATCTAACAGAAACATTCCTTTCCAACACACTTCTGCTTTACCAAAGAACCTACTGTTGATTTTATACGCCGTGCGGTGACAAAATTTATTGTGGGGTTAGGCTGTATAAGAATATTAACTTTGATCAAAATCCGACTGTCTTTTCTTTAATCGGAATTTTTCGATTATCGATACTTATCAAGGGCATTCCGATACAAAACTTGTCTAAGAACATTACCAGACGCATAAAGTAGATTTGTGTGAAATTTAAAAAAAAAAAAAAAAAAGCCCAGCTGTTTCGGGGTTCATAGAGAACGAACTCTCACATATCAGTTTTATTTATAAGTAGAGATATGTACGGAACAGAAACAGATTAATTTTTTTATTTTGTCTTTTTATTCATTTTTCTTATTTAAATGGCTTATTAAACTTTCATGATTCAAAAGACGAACTCAATTTGTGTGTGTGTGTGTGTGTGTGTGTGTGTGTGTGTGTGTGTGTGTGTGTGTGTGTGTGTGTGTGTGTGTGTGTGTGTGTGTGTGCGTGCGTGCGTGCGTGCGTGCGCGTGTGTGTGTGTGTGTGTGTGTGTGTGTGTGTTTGTTTGTTTGTTTGTTTGTTTGTTTGTTTTAAAATCCTAAACTTCTATAATCTGAGAATAATTAAAAATTATTTGCAAATCTTTGTCGCGGCAAAAAATACGTACACTCTTTAGCTCAGACGTAAATTATTGTATTTATTTATAAAAATAAAATAAATAAGTAATCATTATTTCAAAAATAATATTAATAGACACAACGGTACACGGTCCATGTCTGGAAGCTGTTGCGCAATATCATCATGTTTTCTTTTTTTTTATTTTTATTATTATTCTACGTTACATAGCATTGAATAAAAAAAAATGCCTGGGTAGAAGTGCGGACAAACATTTAATTTAACAAAATCAAAGAAAGGTTTGTTTTGTTTTTTTTATCCAAACCAAAATTTCTCAAAAATGACACAGGTTCAATTGTAGCATAGTGAATTGGAATATCTCCCCTATTCGCTTGGTTCTTGCTTAAACTTTCAATTTAATTGATCAGTGGTTTTATATTCATTGCGGTAAAGTAAAATTCTAATTTACTTTTTAAATCTTGAAAATATAACTTTATTTAAGTCCTTTTCCCGTCTTTTTTTTATTTAACAAAGATATTTTATCTTTAAAACTGTCATCCCCCCCTCTCTCTCTCTCTCTCACACACACACACACACACACACAAAATAACATAAATTTTGCCAAAACGAAAGAAATTTAAAACATTATTTTTACACAAAAACAAGTTTTAATGGGTTTTTTTTATGTATACCAAAAATGAGAAGTCTATATTAAAATATATTATCGCTATTTTAATAATAACAATCGTAATAAATCTGTATTCCTTAAAAAGCAAAGTAAATCTTTATTTCAGGACAAGAAATACAATTTAGAAGCAACAACAATCAATTACATCTAAATCCGAATGAAATTGCTGATATATTTTAATTGTCTCTATGCTATTATTGAACCAACAGTTGATTCTAAATATTATACAACTCATTTTCGAAATTCAGCCTTAGAACAAAAGAACAGGGCGCTGTATACTTGATTACTAAAACGAGTTAGTAATACGATGACAATAGCATTATAATGACACTTACAATTTAATTCGATCAAATGATATTAATCAACAAAAAAAAGAAAATACTTGAAGTGTCGGAAAGGACTGGTCATCTCTGTTGTAGTAACAACATGTAGCATTGTTAGAACAAAGCACCAATCAATATAATTCATTTTTGTTAGCCAAACATTTGTGTGTTCACAATGTTTCAAAGAATAATAGTCTACTTAAATTTTGAATGAATATTTTATTTTTTTATTTTATTTTTTTTTTTTACACAGTGATCACCACTTATCAAGGTCCGGAAGCCACTCAGGGATAAGGATTATATTTATTCTCTTTATTTATTTATTTATTCTATTATTCTATAAATTAACGTTAAATGGAGAATACATTTGTGGAGGCGCTTCGTTTTCTTTAGTTTTTATATATAATACCTCGAATAAGAAAAAAAAATAGGTACTTATGCGGAATATGGACCGTGCTGAAATAATAACGTTATTATTTAGAAATCCATTGTTAACAGGAGAGGCGATGGCGTTTTGTAACTTTTGTACTTTCAACATTACCACGAAAAAAAAGGGCATTGTATATATTTTAGTTTTAATTTACAATATCTAGAAGAAAAAAATATTGAAATAATAACATTCTTTGTTCATGGCAAAGTAGGAAATATATCTTTCAGAATTAAGTAGTAAAGACATATTTAAGAAGTATACCGCAAAAATCGAATTTAACTTTCACCTAATAATTTAAGAATAATACTGTAAAAATTGAATTTAATTTTCACCTAATAATTTAAGAATAATACCGTAAAAATTGAATTTAACTTGAAAATCCTATCTAAAAAATAGCGCCTCCGCTTTCTACAAAAACAATTAAAATTAAGAAAATTAAATTCTTTTTTCATGGAAAAATAGAAAATTACCTCAAATTTCAGCAGAGAAAAAAAGCAATGCCTTTACTACTTAATTCTGAAAGATATATTTTCCTACTTTTCCATGAACAAAGGATGTCATTATTTCAATATTTCTTTCTTCTAGATATTGTAAACTAAAACTGAAATATATGCAATGCCTTTTTTCACGGTAATGTTCTTATTAACTAGTTACATTCACTTCATCCCATTTTTTAGAAAGGGGGCGGCTAGAAAAAAATTATTCAAGATATAGTCTTTCTATTTACTTGCTGGTCCACAAGGACAGAGTTAGATACAATGTCCGCTTTTAATAAAGGGAAAATCTAGCTCTACAAAAAGGGACAATTGCCTCTGACAAGAAGGATTCCTTCTTTCTATTGAGCGAGAATACAAAATGCGATATGTAGTATTATAACAGATACTACACTTTGCTCCTAGCTGAAGAAACAAAGTATAATCATGTTTACAGTTTTGTTTATATATGATTTTTAAAATTGATTTAAATTTTGTTTTCGATGAATAATTAACAGAAAATGTTAAAAAATAATTTAATGTGTATTTAACAAAGTTACATATGGTCAAGAAATACACACGCACACACACACACACACACACACACACACACGAGATACTGTCTGATAACTTTATTCATCCAAAGATCAATGCAGATAGATAGATAGATAGATAGATAGATAGATAGATAGATAGATAGATAGGGGTAGTCTTTTAGTAGTAACTAATTGATACAGAAGTGCATAAATTTACCAAGGGAAACAAAAGAAATGCAAGCGGACGTCTACGGCGCACTACCACCTCCCTTCTCCCCTGCAATTAATGTTAGTATTTTTTTGTTTGGTTTTGGAGTTCTTCGAAATACTATCGATTAAACACCATTTTTTTTATTATTATCATTCAGATAATTAAAAAGAAATATGAGCTTCATTTTTTTTTTTATGTAAGTTTCAAAAATTAAAAGCACCCCCATTCCCTAACACGCCTTTTCCATTTAACTATTCGACCGGTCTTTAGCCAAAGAGAAAATTCTGTTCACAAAAATACCTTTTCGGAATCTTGAGCAGCTAGATTAATTTATGTTGAACATCTGGAGCAAATTGAACGCCTCTCTAAAAATGTAATGGTACATTATTTTAAAGATGGTTTTTAATAATCTAATCAGAAGATTACGTATTCAATCGCTACATTCTTTTTTTCAAATGAATAAAGGATCACACTTATGAAGGCCACAAGCCATTCGAGGGTAAAGACTTTTTTGTTGTTGCCCCCCCCCCTTCTTTTAAGGTAACTAACACTTAGAACGCGGTAAAGAAGGCCGGCAGTTTATGTTAAATTTAGCTAATACATAAAAAAAACAAAAATGTCGACGTCGATTAAAAAACGAAACAACGCTTCCTGGTGCTTAACAATAAGAAAATTATTTTCTTTTTATTTTTTAGTATCTTTTTTTTTTTTTTTTTAATCTGAGGGTGTGTCTGTGTCAGTAATGCGAATGCGTCGAATCCGTCTGTCGAAATGCGCGTCCTAATAAATTAAAACACTTACTACACTCTCGCTGTAATTTTGTTTAACGCATGACACAACAATTGAAACATACGGGAAATTTCCCCACTTGTCTGTCTGTCGGCTTCGGAGTTGGAGGAGGTGATCCCGTGCATAAAAATACCTAGGGAGAAGGGAGGATAGCGTGTCTGGTTACGGGGGCGGCAGGGGGCGAAATATCGTAACCACACGAGCTCGCATTTCCCCGCACAAAAGAACACAAGCGCCTTATTTAGACACACTTCTGCTCCCGCCAACTTCTTTGTGTTCGGCAAAGTGTCACGTGGTCGGCTCTCGTACTATTGATTGGTCGAGAGTTGAAGGGCTGAACTATGACCCGCCACGAGTCGTCTACAACTGTACGTACTTGCGGTGAACGGCGGCCGCATACATAAAATAAAATAAAAATACAACGTTTGTTACGTACATTTTACGCTCTTTTTACGTTAAATAGTAGTTCAGACTAGACAACGTGTCTTGTAATGGTATCTATCGTCATCATCTTGTATATTTATAACTTTGCCTGCCTTTGGTTTAATTTAATTCTTTTTATAGGGCTTTTAAGAAAAACAAGGCCTTTCTTTGTTAGGGGCTGGTAGTGCGTATTTTCAATACGCTCTGCGGTCGCTGCGCTATATTTTATACATCTTATTCATTCATTGAAAAATCTGTTCCATTCTTAGATTCCATAAACAATTAAAATAATTAAAAAAAAAAAAAAAAAAAAAAAAAGAAGCACACTGAGCTCTTTGTAGTCGCAGAAAAACGAATAAATAATGAAACAAAGGATTTTGTTTTTAATATTCTTTGAAACGCAACAATCCGATACATTGTCGTAGCTGTGGGGTTGAAATGATGGTGATAATGATCGAATTGCGATTTGTTTATTTATTCATTCATTCAAAAGCCCGCCGCTCGCCGCTCATTGTTCTATTTTATATCTCAGAAAAACCTGAAAAAAGCACTACTATTGTTTAATTACAAGAAATGTTTGTAACAGTCAGTTATGTCACTTCAGTGATCTCCTTTTTATAAATAATAAATAAATTAAATCCATTATATATGTGTGTGTGTGTGTGTGTGTGTGTGTGTGTGTGTGTGTGTGTGTGTGTGTGTGTGTGTGTGTGTGTGTGTCTTTGTATGTATATATATATGTGTGTGTGTATATATATATGTATATATATGTATATATATGTATATATATACATGTATATATATATATGTATATATATGTGTGCATATATGTATATATATATATGTGTGTATATATATATATATATATATATATATATATATATATATATATATACACACACACACACGGTATAATTGCGTTGACACACTGGTTCTCGTGAGATCATCGAAGTTAAGCAACGTTGAGCCTGGTCAGTACTAAAATGGGTGACCATTTGGGAATTCCAGGTGCTGTATGTGCTCTCCGCTTATCTCGGCATTGTTTCAAGCTATCCTGAACTTCACCTTGCCACTGGACTCAAGCAGTGCCAATTACATTGCGCAACCCTTTTCCTCACAAATATACGCGCAGTTACCCTTACAGGGGGTAAACATTGTCTTTCGAGAGGAAATGGAGGCTTCCACTTGAATAAATTTAATAATAAAATAGGTATATGTGTAGTAGATATACTTATCTCTCAGTTCACTTAGGAAAACATCATAGCAATACAGGTCATTGGAGCTATATACCATGGCGTTTCGAAGCCATCAATTGTATTTCATTTATCCATTCTGCTATATTATTTTATATTATCTCCCTACTTTTTATTTCTTCTCTCTGTATGCTCTATAGTTTTCTGTTTTAAACCCTAACACACTTCGTATATCATTCCTCCAAAATTATCTTTTACCACCACAGCATCTCATAATGTTCCACCGTCCCAATTATGTATCAGCCACATTATTTCCTCTGTATTTTAGTTTTTTATAGAAGCCATCTTTATATGTTTGTCATTTTATTTTCCATTTCTAAATTAATGTGACCTATGCTAGATTTCGAAAATGTATTCTTATGTAACCTAGCTCTTTTCTCCTCTTCTGACGAGAAGCATTAGGTTCGAAATTCCTTGGATAAAGAGCTTCTATAACCTTTGTTTATATGATGTTTTTTTTCTTATTGAACTAACAAATAAATATATCTATGCTTACACTTTTTGCCTTAATTTATAAAATGTAAATGATTTATTTAATCAGAGTTATTTAATCTCGCTTGCTATTGTATATATATATATATATATATATATATATATATATATATATATATATATATATATATATATACAGGAGGCAAAAAGAAAGTCCGCACTTGTAATTTTTTCAAAAACTGCAAATTTAAGCTAAATTTAATGTAACTGTTTAAACAAACTATACCTCATTTGATTGGTCTTTTATTCTTCTATAATTTTACCTGTTCATATTTGACTTTTAATTGAAATACTCTAGTTTTCACGTCAATTTAAAAAAAATAACTTCAAATTGAGGAGGCAAAATGAAAGTCTGCACAATGGAAAATTGTTATTTAAATGTAACTTTAGGACATCCATGCAACACAAATACAACAGGAACACAATGAACTAGTAAATATTTAGTAGTATAGTCCTTCTGCAATTTGACAGCCTGCAATCTTTTGGGAATTCCTTGAATTAGACTGCAGCAATACTCCGGGGAAAGGGCACCCCACTTTTCTTTAATTTTTGTCCAAAGTTCTTCCAAATTTGAAATTTTATCATTGCGTAGCTGTTGCTTGATGTAATGCCATACGTTTTCGATAGGATTGGAGTCTGGAGATTGTGCAGGCCAAACCAAAGACGGAATACCATGCTCTTTCAGGAACCTCTTGACGTTGCCAGCTATGTGGATTGAAGATGCATGAAGATAGGATTATCATCGAAAATCCGATGAAGATGGGATTATCATCCAAAATCCGACCAAAGTAGGGTAGAAAATGCTCAGTCAACATATTAATGTTATTGGTCGAATTAATTCGACTTTGTAAGCGAACTATAGGCCCTGGACCATTAGTACTAATAATGCCCCACACCAAAATTGAACCTCTACCATCTTGCAGTGTTGAAACTGAGCACCTAGGATTAAGTTCTTCGTCTTTCCTCCGACAGACGTATTGCTTACCATCACTGCCTAGCCTACTGAACTTGCTTTCGTCGCTAAAAAGTATTTTGACCAATATGAAGAGTCATGATCTTCATTGCATCTGACGAAGTCCAGACGGCGCTTTCTGTTCTTTACAGAAATCATTGGCCTGCGTCTTGCAACACATCCTCGCAAATTAAACTCTTTAATCTGTTCTTGACAGTAGAAATAGAGCACCTTTAACAAAATAGCACTGTTGTTAGATTTGGGGAGCCGTTTCAAATCTGTTTCTTAGGCTGTGGATCTTGATAGCGTTAGCTTCCCTGTTAGAAGTAACTTTAGTACGACCAGATTTAGGGACATCACGAACACTGTCGGTGTTTTTGGTGCTT
Organism: Euprymna scolopes; assembly: GCF_053919585.1. Classification (NCBI taxonomy): domain Eukaryota; kingdom Metazoa; phylum Mollusca; class Cephalopoda; order Sepiida; family Sepiolidae; genus Euprymna; species Euprymna scolopes. The sequence goes on from NC_136483.1 coordinate 54,948,235, forward strand.
TTACACAGTCTTTCGTACCGTTTTCTCGTCACATTTCAATCTGCAGCCGATTTCCTGATTAGATAAACCAGAAAGGTGGAGATAATAAGCTCCTGACGATCACTAAGAGAAAATCGTGGCATATGGACTAAATGTTACGCTGTATAACCTGGAACAACAACAATTACGATTAGAGATGCTTTGTTGCCTGTTGGTGGATAATCTAAACTGATTTAGGGGCGATAATTTAAGCTGGTTTTAAGCGAATTTGTTGCTGTGGACTTTCTTTTTGCCTCCTCAATTTGAAGTTATTTTTTTAAATTGACGTAAACACTAGAATAGTTCAATTAAAAGTCAAATATGAACAGGTAAAATCATAGAGGAATAAAAGGCGAATCAAATGAGGTATAAGTTGTTTTAATAGTTACATTAAATTTAGCTTAAATTTGCAGTTTTTGAAAAAAATTAAAAGTGCAGACTTTCTTTTTGTCGGTACTGTATAAAGGAGACAATAAGAAAAACAAGGTATCATTAGTCTTTCTTTGTTAGGGGATAGTTACTGGTGCCAATTTTCAATACGATGCGTTATATTTTATACATCTTATTCATTAATTGAAAAGTCTGTTCCATTCTTAGATTCCATAAACAATTAAAATTTAAAAAAAGAAAACTGGGCTCTTTGCAGTCGCAGAAAAACGAATAAATAATGAAACAAAGGATTTTCTTTTCAATAATCTTTGAAACGCAACAATCCGATATATTGTCGTAGCTGTGGGGATTGAAATTACGGTGATAATGATCGAATTGCGATTTGTTTATTTATTCATTCATTCAAAAGTTAGCGCATGCACAATCTCAAGAATCAGTCCGGAATCTATTACGATCGTCGTCGATTTAAAAATAAATGGTTCGGCAATATTATCTACTGGATTCGTACTTATTATGTTGTTTTAATTTAATGTTGTTTAACATATGTGATATATTCATTGTTTTCTTTTCATGTTCTTTAAATAAATATATTTTTTAAATATCTAAACATTTTGACAAAATGTATAACATATTAACTTAAATAAACATAGTTATTTGTAAAGATATGGGATTAAAAAATGAAAAATTCAACTGATAAAAAGTACGTCATTTTATATATTTTATTAACCATAAAATATAGTTAACTATAAAAATAGTTTAACAGTTTTTAAATGTGAATATGTTAAAAACATTAAATTCAATCAACATAATAAGTACGAATCCGGTAGGTGATATTGCCGAAACATTTATTTTTAAACCGGTCAGGATCATAATAGATACACAGGTTAAAATAAAGTATATTTAAATAAAGTATATTTTTAAAAAAAACGTAACTATGTTTGAAAAATATATAAATACTGAAATAAATGTACAAAGTGAGACAGCAAGACAGCGAGAGAGATGAAATAAATGTTTGTTGTTTTTTCGTCAGCATCACCGTGAAATTTTTTTTTCTTGGGCATAAAAAGAAATGTAAAAAGCGAGCAAAATAGATAGAGAGAGAGAGAGAGAGAGAGAGAGAGAGAGAGAGAGAGAGAGAGAGAGAGAAAGGGGAAATATAAACTGCGACCTTAAAACATAAAAAAACGAATTTAGCAATTTACTCAGAGGGCAAAAGTAGGTACAATTGCGACGCCATATTTGAATAGTACATTAGCGTTCGTTTAATATGCTAATACCGTTAATCCGGAATATAGGAATAGTCTTAGCTCGACAATCAGAAACACCAAAATTATTCTGAGGTTACTTTATTTTTTTTTAATCGAAAAAGGGAAAGATTATGTTATCTCTATGAGTTTATGATAATGTTACTTTTAAGCGTACAAAGATACTTCATTTTTGCATTTTAAACTTAAAGTGACAATATTATTTACAGATACTTTTATAAATTCAACAGTAGATTCACTATAGTGCAATGTATACTACAATGTATTGTTAGCCAAGTCATCGCAAGAAGGCATGAGAAGCTTCCTTCCGGTAAACTGCGGGTAGAGGGTCCCTAACTAGAGCATCCAATCAATATATTTTGTTAGAAAATGGGAAATGTCGCCATTTCCATGTCAAAAAAGTTTGGGAAGGTGGAATATTTGTTGATCCTCATTCACTTTCGAACAACGTCGGGTTTCCCTGCTAGTATATATATATATATATATATATATATATATATATATATATATATATATATATATATATATATATATATATATATTTATATATATATATATATATATTATTATTAATTTTTTTTTTAATATAATTATCCACTGACACGTGTTTCATCGTCTACGACTCATCAGAGTGGCTGAATCTAGCCAGATTCAGCCACTCTGATGAGTCGTAGACGACGAAACACGTGTCAGTGGATAATTATATTTAAAAAATAATATAAATAATATATATACCGCTCCCCATATGGGGGTACCAAATTGTCAAAGGGAAAATTATTCCCAGCTCGCATTTAGGTAAAAATGCACTTTCGTAAATAATTGAATTTATTAAAAACATATCGCTAAAACCAAAGCAAACAACATTATATATATATATATATATATATATATATATATATATATATATATATATATATATATATATATATATATATATAAGTTAGAAGTTCCGACTGTCATTTAGGTGGTCGGGTTGGGTGGCTGGCTTGAGGTAGTTGATTGTACTGTATGTGGATGATTATCATGCTCCATATCTTAGGTCGAGCATATCAGAACGTGATATAAAATTACCATTATCATATTAAGCGATGCTCTTTGTGTAAACAAATTGAGCTTAGGTATTTGGAAAATGTAAAAACATTGTTATTTTATTGCTCACAGCAACCGCTGAACAGCACAACATTTAGAAGCTCCGACTGTCATTTAGGTGATAGGGTTTCGATCCTGGCTTGAAGTAGTTGCTTATCTAGCCGCACTGATAAGCTGTTAAACGGCGAACAGTACTGTATGCTGATGACTATATATATATATATATATATATATATATATATATATGCATACACTCATATATGTAAATGCATATATATATGCATATACGTACATATGTATATACATATATGTACATATGTATACATATATATACACACATATATATGCATACATATATATGTACATATATATATATACATATATACATACATATATATATATGCATATATACATATATATATGTACATATGATGATGATTGCAACGTCTTGTCAGACGAGTGCCACTCCCTCAGACATTTAAAATCCATGAGCCCAAATGCCTGAGGGAGTATCTATACAAATATGATGTTACAGAGTCTTAGCTTTGTACGACATCTAAGTCTCTCTCTCGGTTCAAAATGTTGAGATCCAGCAACAAGCAAGAGCAAGATAGCCAGCAACAAATTAAACTGCAGACCAGCTTAATGCGGGTAATGGTCTTCCGCTTTATTGTTTTTTAAATCAGAGATTTGCTTCTCCTAGAAAGGTTGCCTTCATCACGGCTTACGGGAGCCCTCTCCACCCGAATACACATACACACACACAAATATACACGGTGCTAGTTGGCCGTTGACCCAGAAAAAGAGTTCATTCGCCCTTTGGAAGGTCTTGTTTTTAATCCTTCAGGGAGACTAGCCGCCCTCCTCACTAAACAAGTCTGTTGGGGGAACCAGTTTAGTCACCGGTGACCCGACCATGAGGCAGGTAGTACTGGGTTACATGGTACCAGTAGCACATGACATGACCTGATATATATACATATATGCACAAATATACATATATGCACATATATACATATATGCACATATATACATACATATATATTTACATACATACATATATATATACATATATATACATATATATACATATATACATACATATATATACATTCATATACATACATAGATATACATACGTATGTATACATATAGACATATATATACATGCATATATATATACATATATATATGCATACGTATATATACATATATATACATGCATATATACATATATATGCATGCATATATATGTACATACATTTATATGCATGCATATATATGCATACATATATATACATATATGTACATACATACATCTATATGCATGTACATACATACATATATCTATATGCATATATATACATACATATATATACATATAGTTATATACATATATAGACATATATATACATATATATATACATATATATAGACATATATATACATATATATACATAAATATATAATCATATATTTATATATACATACGCATATATACATACATATACGTGTATATACATAGATGTATTTACAGTCATATGTATCCATACATTTATATATACATATATTTATATATACTTATATATACATGCATATATATATACATTGATATATATATATATATATATATACATAAATCTGTACATGCATATATATATATACATAAATATATACATACATATATATACGTATATATATACATATATGATGATTGCTGCATCTTTCCAAATGATCGCCGTCACATCGAATTCTCACAATCTTGTCGTCCATGCCATCTCAGATGACTCTGCACTATCGCCGACAAATTTGCACATCTTGAAGCAGATGTGACATACAAAGTGAGCAATTTCCATCGAGTTGACTTCCTCTGGAGGTTGAATGGTATTCCTATGAACAATCACGTCTTCTCAAACTAGCAGTAGACTCCCAAACATTGCTACATGTTAAACAGATCGTTTGGTTCGGACTAATAGGTACAAAGTTGATCTGAACAGGAGTTTTGTGCGACTTAAGGTGGTTGACGTAGCCAGCTTTTAACAAAAATACTCATTCACAAGTGTGGCATTTCCAGCTCTGTGTGTCATGGTTAAGACCATCAATTAAAATTTTGCAAAGCTCTCGCTTCATATTGCTGTTTGCCTGCTTTCTTTTCTCTAGAGCATCACAACTTTCATGTGCAAGCTTTCGCCACTTCGGCATTTGCAGAGTAAGTTCTACCCATGTGTCGATGTCGATTTGTAAGACTTTCAAATTATTCTTTGGGGAGTCCCTGAACCTCTTCTTAGGTGTGTGTTGAGGGCGCTTGCCATTTTCCAGCTCCCCGTAAAAAAATTTGTTTTGGCAGCCTATAATCTTTCATTCGAAACAAGTGGTCCACCCAACGTATGTGAGATCTGATTATAAGGGTCTCAACACTAGAGCAACATGCTCTCACAAGGACTTCAGTATCAGGTCCTTGGGCCCGGCCTTTTGGCCGGGATCAAAGTGTAGTATCTGTTCCGGCAGATACTGCAAGCTATGACTAGCTATGACTAGCAAAGACCAGATGTGGGGGCAACCCCACATGTCTGACCTTTAACCAGCTCCCATTTCCCACCTCTCGGGAGCTGGTCCCCTTTTCCCCTTCCCCCTCCCTTCACTCCTCACATTAAAAATCGGCCTTGTGCCTAATTTGCTCGGTGGGGGAGCAAATAAATACCATCTGTTCCGGCAGATACTGCACTTAAGATAATTTGTACCAGTCAATGGAGGGGAAACCCTCTATACTGGGACAATTATTATTTTTGGTAACCCGAGTGCCCCCTATTTGCCTACTTTTAGGGGAGCTGGTTTTTACCTCACATTAAAAACGGCCTTGTGCCTAATTTGCTCAGTGGGGGAGCAAATAAATACCATCTGTTCCGACAGATGCTGCACTTAAGATAATTTGTACCAGTCAATGGAGGGGAAACCCTCTATACTGGGACAATTATTATTTTTGGTAACCAGAGTGCCCCCTTTTTGCCTACTTTTAGGGGAGCTGGTTTTTACCTCACATTAAATACGGCCTTGTGCCTAATTTGCTCAGTGGGGGAGCAAATAAATACCATCTGTTCCGACAGATGCTGCAAGCAATGACTAGCTATGACTAGCAAAGACCATATGTGGGGGTAACCCCACATATCTTAACTTGGTCAAGGTAGGGATCACCCTACAGACCACAGTAACTATCCAGCTCCCATTTCCCACCTCTCGGGAGCAGGACCCCCTTTCCCTCCTCCTCCCTCTCTCTCCACATTAAAAAACGGCTTTGTGCCTAATTTGCTCAGTGGGGAAGCAAATAAATACTGACTTCAGTATCAGGTCCTTGTGCTTATACATATATATGCATACATATACATACATTTATATACACATATATTCATATATGCATACATATATATATACGTACATATATATACATACATATATATACATACATAAATATATATACATACGTATACATAAATATATATACATACGTATGTATACATAAATATGTATACATAAATATATATGCATAAATATATATGCATAAATGTATATGCATAATCATATATATATATATATTTATACATATATATGTATGCATATATATTTATGCATATATATTTATGTATACATATGTATGTATATATATTTATGTATACTTATGCATATATATTTATGTATACATATGTATGTATATATATGTATGTATATATATGTACGTATATATATATGTATGTATATATAAATATATGTATATATAAATGTATGTAAATGTATGCATATATATGTATAAGCACAAGTACCCGATACTGACGTCCTTGTGAGAGCATGTTGCTCTAGTGTTGAGACCTTTATAACCAGATCTCACATACGTTGGGTGGGCCACACACACACACACATACACACACACACACACACATACACACACACACACACACACATATATATACATTAAGGGTACCCAATTAAGGGAAAATTTTCCAAGTCGCATTTAGATAAAAAATATATAATTATATATATATATATATATAATCGTATAAATTATTTAATTCATTCAAGAAGCATCGCTAACAAAAACAAATAAAATCATCTCTATATATGCATAAATATATCTGTATATACATATATATACATGCATATATATATACATAAATATAAATATACATACATATATGTACATACTATATATATATTTATTTATAAATACATATATACATACATATACATAAATATATATATGCATACATGTATGCATAAATATATATACATACATATATATACATATATATATATATATGTATATATACATACTTTTTTTACATGAACATTTATGTATCGCTACACAGACATAAATATGTTTTAGACAACTAGGCATAAATAACTAGATAAGTCCTCAGGGGATGTTGCTTTTTTTACAAAAGAAAATCTTCAATAAAAATTGGATGAAAAGTTTTAGAAGTTTTTGTTTGGTAAGCAATTACGTGATATGCGACATTTGAATTTGTGCGAAGAGAAAAAGAAAAAAGAATAAGAGAACGGATAAATATACATTTAAGACAATATATAATGACACTAAAATAAAAAGCAAAACAGAAATATATATATAAACACAAAACAAAACCACAGACAAAACAAGGCCGATAGCCATTAGCCGCAGCTCTTGTGTAATGAATGAATGCATGAATGTAAGATTGACATGAAATTCTTAAAGATAAACTAAAATGACTGAAAAATGGGCTGAAATGACTTAAATAAATAAAAAGTAAATGACTTATAATGACTTTAATGAACTTAAGGATGAATTGAATGACCTTAAGAATGAATTGAATGCTTAAAAAATAACTGGAATCCTTCAAAAACAACTTGAATGATCTGGAGGATGACTTGAATGGCTTTGAGACTGACTGGTTGTAAAGTGGGTGATCATTTTACATTAAATTAATACAGAAAAGTGATCCCTCACTTTATATCACAAAGTTACAAACATAAGTGCAGCATTTTAATTTAATTATTTTCAGGAAATACCAATGAAAGGAACAAAAAGACAAGAAAATATAAATGGCAAGAGAAATTGTTACATTGACGATTTATAACAATGACAAAAGAAGAGAATCATGAAAACACCTGGATGAGGCTAAGAAAAGGACACATGAATAGAAAAACAGAATCTCTATTCGCAACTACAAAGAACAACGTGATAAGAACTAATCACATTAAAGCTTAAATTAAATAAACACAGAAAATTAGTAAATGTAGACTTTGTGGACAAAGAAACAAAATGATAAACCACATAAGTGAATGCAGTAAACTAGTCCAAAAAAATATAAGGACAGGCACGACTGCATGGGGAAGGCAGTTCATTGGGAGATCTGCAGACGACTGCACCTTGAACATGTGGACAAATGTTTCAAACACAAACCAGAGATAATACTAGAAAACGATACCCACAAAATTCTTTAGGAAATGGTGGTAAAAACAGATTTATTCATCCAATTAAGAAAACTAGACGTCATAATAATTAACAAAAAGGGAAGAAACTTCCAAACTGTAGATCTTTCCATGCCAGCAGACCTCAAGTTGAAGATAAAAAAAACAGAAAAACGAAAAAGTATGCAAAACTTGCCAGAGAACTGAAAGGAATATGGAGCATAAAAATCAATATAATACCAATAATTTTAGGAGCACTAGGAACAATCCCAAAGAATTTGGAAAAAATACTAGGAGATATCTGAATCGACAGGAAGATTGAGTCTATGCAACAGATCCTCAAATGTGGAAACTAATCCACATGACAAATTAAAAGAAACACCGTTATGAAGTGTCATCTCCCTTCCTTTTACACAAGAACGACCCGCTCTTTGACCGGGTTGTGACTAGCAATGAAAAGTGGGTTCTTTACGACAACTGGCAACGCTCAGCTCAGTAGTTGGACGTAGTAGGTACATGCCGATGAAGTTCCACGACACTTCCGGAAGCCAAAGTGGCACCAAAAGAAGGTTACGCTGACTGTTTAATGATCTGCGACCGGTTTTATCCAATACAGTTTTTTAAAAGGTGGCGAAACCATTACAGCGGGGAAGTACTGTCAACAAATGGATGAAATGCATCAGAAACTTTGACAACACCCAATATTAGTCAACAGAAAATGCCCAATTTTCCTCCATTACAATGTCCGACCGCACGTTGCTAAACCGACTCTGCAGAATTTGAATGAATTGAACGATGAAGCTCTGCCTCATCCGTCATACTCTCCAGTCCTCTCATCTACCGACTACTACTTTTTCAACCATCTCTTTCTTTCTGCGTGAGAAATGCTTCAAAAACCTAAGCGATAACAAAAACGCCTTCAGCGACTTCATCGCCACCAGAACACAAGATCTTTACGTTACTGTTATAACTATACTTGTTTTTCGGTGGCAAAAGTGTGTTAATTCTGATGTTGCTTATTTTGATCAATACATTTTTTGTTTGAGCCGAAATATGTTCATCTAAATTTAAAAGTTAAAAACCGCAGTAACTTTTTTGTCAACCTGATATGTAATGTCTAACGCTTTATGAAAAAAAATGACATTATTTTATTGTACAGATGTGTATTTGATAAGGTTATTAGCCACGTGAAAGTTTTTATTGTTGATTTTCACTGTATTTTTAACATGAATAAAGGATTTAATATCTCAAAGTGTAGTATCTGTTCTTACTACATGCTGCACTTATTGTTATATAAAGTAGGAGATCACTTTTCTTATTAATTTAATGTAAAATGATCACCCACTTTACAACCAGTCTCAAAGCCATTCAAGTCATTCTCCAGATCATTCAAGTTGTTTTTAAAGGATTCCAGCTATTTTTAAGCATTCAAGCCATTCTTAAGGTCATGCAATTCACCTTTAAGTTCATTAAAGTCATTCTAAGTCATTTACTTTTTATTTATTTAAGTCATTTCAGACCATTTTTCGGTCATTTTAGTTTATCTTTAAGAATTTCATGTAAGTCCTACATTCACGCATTCATTCATTACACGAGAGCACGCGACTAATGGCTATCGGCCTTGTTAAATATGTATTTATAAAAATTCGCAATTTGTATCTTAATTAACCCACGTTTTAATCTACACAAGTAAGCAATTTGTATTGGAATTTTTCATTCACCCAAATATTCATGAAACGCAAGACCAATTTAAATTTTCTTGAATTACACAGATTATTCATTTATAAAAAATACCCCGTGTAAAAATATACAGTGTTTATAAATTTACCAAAATATTTGTAAAAATACATCCTTTCTGAATTTACTTTAATTTGGATTAAAATAAATCATTATTTATAGTTTCTGTATTCACTTAAATATTCATGGAAACGTTTATAGGGTTTCTGAACTCACCCAACGTTTGATTCTATAACAATTTACAACTTATAGCGTTTCTAGTTTCACTTTGAAAGAAATGAGCCAGTTTTATAGTTTTACTCAATTATGCCATCTTGTTTTGTGCGCAAATTATCATGTTTCTAAAGTCACCCAAATTTTCATGAATAATGACAGTATTTCTGAATAATTCAAATGTTTTATTTATAAATGCAAGTACTGTCAAAATTGTAGTTAACGTAAAAATCCAGCAAGAGAAAGTATAAAGTATGACTATCGCTCCCCCACCCCAAAAGAGACCAAAACTACTGTTTGTAGGCTAGTATGTTTGAACAGCTTAAAACATGTTCAAAAAACAAAGTACAAAAAAAATAAATAATGGTTGATTACTTTCCTATACGAAAATGAGGAAGGGTGTCTTGGACAAACGATTTGTACTTTCATCTAACATTTTACGCTAGTAAATATGATAATCGAGCAAGTAAAAAAACATCAAGAGAAAAAAATAAAAGAAAAGAGAAAAAATCGTACCAAAGGCAAAGTAATTTACTTATCTCCCTACACAGATTATGGCACTTACGAGTGCTCAAAAGTGTCTCAAAGTGTCACAAAGATACCAAAGTATGAAGTTCTTTGAAAAAAAAAAGTGTAATCAGTCGTCTAGTGTATGCGAACCCATGTAATGTTATGACCCTTTAGGCTGTGATCATAGCGTAGTATCTGTTAACTGTGGCAAGCGGGGTCAAGGGTGAAAACATTATTATTATTGTTATTGTATTCTTGTTAATGGATTTGAGCGACGGATGGTCGCTGGATCAGTTATTATGATTAGAAGAATAAACAATTAAATTGCGGAAAAAATGATTGACGTGTGAATCGCAAAAGGAATGTGAAAATAGAAAATATATGTAAACATTATTTTGGGGTTTTGAATAAACAAATAACTAGTTGTGGATTAGATTGGTCTGCGACACGTAATTAGGTGACGTAAGAGAACACGTGATGTAGTTAATTTGGGAGAGATTCAGAGAGTTGAGGATTGACCACCAGAGCGAACAGACGTCTAGACAGGGGTGGGCAGTCAGCTAGGAGCGGGCTGTAAGAACAGAAATGTAGACAAACTGCAGATCCTGTGAAAACCATTTGAGACAACTGTAATGAATTTATATTATAAAAATATAAAGAGTTGTTTTAATGGTTTCACAAATAAGAACAGATGTCCCAATTGATTGGTGCTGATCGCTTCATGGTCCGTCACGGAGCAGCGGGAAGATACAGAAGAACTCTTCAAGAAAAAGGTATGAAGCATATATTATTATTCTTATATATGAACTGTAAAAATATCCCGCGTGATAAGTCTGATACAACATGACTTGATTTACACGTCAATATCATGTCCCCTGGCTAACAGCATGCATACGATTTATACGTTTATTATCTGTTTGTTAAAAGAACACTATCTTACATCCACTAGATAACACATGACACGTTTTAATATATCATCTCCTCCAATATAAACCAATATACAGCACCCACTGTGGATGTTGTATCATCAACCGAAGTCTTTTTTTTTTACAACTGTACACGAGATGGTTCTTTTATTTTTTAGACTTGTAGTCCTTATCAGAAGTTTATCTCAAACGGTTTGATACACCGTTCTTCTGCCATCACGCAAGAAAGTTATAAGCGTGTCAAAAGAGAAAAAGAAAACAAAGTTTGTTTTTCCGTAAACATGATTGTATTGAAAATTATATGAGCCGTGCGTGCGCCGTAGGACGACGACACTTTATCAAAACAAAGTTGACATTTAAAAAAAAAACTATATATTAACTGGAAAACAATATATTACGAACTCGTCAACTCTTAGGCTTTAAAAGGATTAGACGGGGTTGGTTTTATTTTAATTCTTTCCTTTTCTTTGCTTTATCTTCCGATAGTCAGATTTTTTATTGTTTCCAGTGGTTCGAGCGGTTTTCATCAGGGGAGTTTTGAATTCGGGTTTTTTTTTTGTTTTGTTTTTTTTTCGGAAGGGCTGTCATTTTGGGGATTTCTAACAGTTACTCCGAGACAGGTTTTGGATACCACATTGATCATGCCACCTGAGTTCAACTGAACTCACTCTACTGACTCTCCTCTTTTTTTTTTCTCTCATTCTTCCCCACCCCCTTTCTCATTCTTTTTCTGCTCAAATACGCTTAACGATGTCTATTTATGCAAAGGCTGTAAATGACGAAGTTCTCTCGGATTCTCTCTCCTCTGATCTTGAGCGCGTGGTTCAGTGGGGGAAGATGTGGCTAGTTACCTTTAATGCATCCAAAACCAAACTCCTATCCTTACATCATCAACGCTCTGATCCCCAGCTGGCATCAATTGTGATGGATGGCTCTCGTCTGGGTGAGGCCCCGTGTTTTGACAAGCTTCTGGGTTTGACCTTTACTCCTGATCTGAAATGGAACACGTACATCAAGTCTGTTGCCAAGGTCGCTGGAAAGATGGTGGGATCCTTCTACCGCTCCAGAAGATATCTCACTACTGATGCAATTCTCTATCTATATAAAAGCCAAGTACGGCCAAGGATGGAATACTGTTGCCATATCTGGGCAGGAGCTGGCAAAAACAGCCTATCATGCCTTGACAGAGTACAAAATAGACTTCGTGGTTTAGTGGGGGATGCCCTTTTCTCTACCCTGCAACCCCTCTCCCACAGAAGAGACGTTGCGAGCCTATCCTTGTTTTATCGTTATTTTCATGGCAGGTGCTCGTCTGAACTCCAATCTCTGGTCCCCCCTCGCCAATCTTTCACGAAAAACACCCGTCTAGCTGAATCCACTGTGAAAAATTTCCCCCACTCTATATCTGTGCCTAAATCAAAACGCGGATTTCATGAACAAAGCTTCTTTCTTAGAACTGCACGCCTGTGGAACTCTGTTCTGTCTGCCTGCTTCCCTCCGGACTACAACTTGGATGTCTTCAAGTCTAATGTTAACAAATTCCTAATGAACCGCCCCCCGAATTAAACACTTCATCAAATCTCCTCACTAACGTAATGTACTTGCAATAACCCTTATCCCTGAGTGGCTTCCGGGCCTTGATAAGTGGTGATCACTGTGTAAAAAAAAAAAAAAAGAAAAAAAAAAGGTACATATGTGGTCGTATTTCAACGAACCAATCCACGTATTGGACGCTGTCTAAATTCTTCAAAATCAGATTTTTATTTGATAAGAAATATAATTTTTCACCTTGATAAGAATTTTAAACAATCTCTCTTTTGTTAACAAAATACTCGATTCGGCGATTCGTTAGATTCCAGCCCCTCTCCTATTCGAACCATCAATTCTTTTTTTCAACTTATTTTTAAGTTGAAAGCAACATTTCCCCTTTATATTAGTCTAACCAAATTCCGCTGAATAATTAACTGTAATAATTGTTTGGTGAACGTGTCTTTTTAACAAAAACAATCATTCGGATTTCATATGTGGCTTTACTGGGCGCTTCGGTATACACCTGCGCTGAAGAAAGAGTTAACGTATTCCTGGCCAGTCTACTTCCGATGTCTGTTTAATAAGCCTTTGTTGTTGTTGTTGTTGTTGTTTTGTTTTAAAGAAGTGTTTTTTCTTTCTTTTGTGTTCTTGAATTAATAATTAAGAGTAAAACATTAATTTCTCATAAAACTTTTTTCAAAATTCGATTGTTAGTCGTTCGATAATTATTAAATACCTTTGGATAACATTGCAAACGTGGCGAAACGATGAACAACACTACTAAAGGTGATGGAAATTGGCCACATTCGAAACAAAAACTCTACCACATTTCGACCGATGGAATCTCCGATCTGCATATGTATTTTGTCGAACGCGAGAATCTTTTTGTCTAACTCGGGAATCTGTACGAAATTTCGAACGAAACCCTTTATTTAATCTACGAGAATACCGTGCTCTATTCTAATAAGCATGACTAGAAGTCTTAAGTAATTCACAAATTCACAATGACCCGTGGCATAGTGGATAAAATACTTGGCAAAATTCAGTTGTAAGTTACACTTTTCTGGTGGTTGATGGTTCAATCTTCACAGCGAGCGACACTAGAAATACAATTGCAAATTACTCAGTACGCTGGCCTTAAATAAAGGGTTCCATTCGAAAGTCCGTGCAAATTCTCCAGTTCAACAGAAATATTCCCAACTTCAACAAGATACACCTGGAGGAAGGTCGAAGATTACATCGACCGAAACTTTGTACGAAATAGTCCGAATAATTCAAATAATACGAATTATCAATCCTCATTTCAAAAATTCAAAAATATAAAAGAAACGCTACCAATTTTTCATAAAGTGTCGATGAGAAATTAAACTTGGTCTTCTATTCGGAGGGAACGAAAGCAATACTTCTATGCGAAAGATTCTCTATTGATATTTTTCTTTTCAGGAATGAAGACATTTTTTTTTTTTTTTTTTTTTTCTGACGCGAATGAACTTAAATATTGGCACTGCTATGTATATAATTTATTTAGTTATAAAATGCTATTTTCGGACGCAAATATTGTGGGAAAATTCTTTGTTTTTGTTCTCGTGATGACGTTCTGAAATGTGGACGAATTAGCAGCGCTAATTAAGTTTTTAGTTAAAAACCATACATTTCAACAAGAACAAATAATTCACTAAGATGAAATGTGAGTTCGAAATTTAATGCACCTGTCTGGTTGAGTACAAGCGTGGAATGCAAAATAGCTAACGAAGAACAACTGAAGCGATTTGCAAATTCTATTAATGAATTTAAATATTGTCCAAAAGCTGGCAGTAGGTTTCCATTATACTGTCGAAGTTATGCAAACTCATAATTCGACGATATGAAAAGTAGACGAACGAAAATAGTAAATTAGTCCTCGCGCGAAAGCGCAGGACACAAAATGTTTTAAATAATAATAATAATAATAGAATAACAATAACAAAGTCTTTCGCTAGCGAGGACTACTATTGAGCGTAACCAGTTATACAGTCCTTTTGAAATTTTCATCTCTATTTTTTTCGTTAACTACTGATTATTTTTTATGAAACCTATATGAAACATGTTCCTTATTAAATTGTAAAGATGTTCTATTTTGAGAGATGTTTTTTAAAAATTAATCTAAAAAAAGTTATTTTAAAGTTTTTGTTAAAAAAAATTAAGATTTTATCATTATTCAGACATGTATGACAAAGAGAGAGCTGCAAAAACGAGTTGTGGTGTTAGGAGAATTACAAACTGAAACAGAGAGAATATTCAGACCTGTAATAATACAAAGAGGGGGTTGCAAAAATGAGTTGTGGTGTGAGGAGAAATACAATCTGAAATAGAGAGTAGGAGAGTTTTTATAAATACATACAAAATCACATTCATCTTTTTTTAAATCCAAATTAATAAATTAAATAAAATATAATCTTAAAAAGATAGGATACAAGTTAGAAAAGCATTTCATCCAAGGCATGAAAATTGTTAAACAAAATGTTTTTACTATATAGGCTTTAAAAATAAAGGTACAAGATTCAATTTGAAATTTATTTATCTTCAAAATGCACTTTTATACATTTTACAAAGTAAGGTATTAAATTTGCATACCTAACTTTGTAAAATTTATAAAAGTACACTTTGAAGATAAATAAATTTCAAATTGAATCTTGTACCTTTATTTTTAAAGCCTATAGTAAAAACATTTTGTTTGACAATTTTTCAATGCTTTTCTAACTTGTATATATTTTACAAAGATTAGATCCAGGTTAACATAATATGAAGATGCCATACTTCCAAAAGAACAAAAAGCAAAATAAAACGATAAGATCTCTTTTCAAAGAAACTGTAAATATATTATCTACCATTTTTAACCGAAACGGAGTTCTATTTCATACTCATTATACATGTCTAAATTAAATGTCCCAACGAAAATTTTGTCAACAAAATTGTGAACTGTTTTGCTACATGGTCCAAATTCGGACGCAATTACATGTTCAATTTTGTTAAATGACAGAATTCTAATAATAATAAAGATTTTTCGTCCACGAATACTAAGTTGAATGGAGTATTGCTGCCACATATGGGCTAGTGCATCTACCAATAGTCTATCCCTCTTGCATAGGGTCCAAAAAAAGAGTCTCCAACCTAATAGGCCTCACTTTGTCAACTAAGCTCCAACTTTTGTCCCATCGCCACAATGCTGCGTCTCTGTGCCTGTTTTACAAATATTTTAATGGAATGTGTTCTGATGAACTCGTTGCACTTGTGCCCTCTCGACGTACATATCTTCGACAAACTCGCTTAGTAACAAAATCTAACCCTTTCATTGCTGAGGTCCCTAAATACCAAAAGGTTTTCTACTTCGAACAGCTAAACTTTGTCATTTTCTTCGTGTTACCTTCTTCCCTGACTGTACATGCAGAAGTTTAAATGTAACCTAAACCAACATATTGTTAATCTTTCCATAGGCATGGTTCCAATTAGTAGCCCCTTACATCCAAGTGGTGATATGCTTTGTTACGGGGTGAGTAAAAAAAAAAGACCCAGAACTGGCGTTTCGGAAAATTACGAAGGAATGTCAGATAATAGTAAATTTGAGACACGATAACACAGGAATTGATCAAAAAGTGTGTGTGTGTGTGTGTGTGTGTGTGTGTGTGTGTGTGTGTGTGTGTGTGTGTGTGTGTGTGTGTGTCTGTCTGTCTGTCTGTCTGTCTGTGTGCGTGTGCGTGTGTGTGTGTGTGTGTGTTGCACGCTACAAAATACAACGACAGAAAATAATTGAAAGTATTTTTTTCAAAATTAAATCTTTGTTCAGGTTGTGATGATCAAAGTAAATGTGTTCTCCAAAACAAAAAATATCTTTACGGACATAAAAATACTCACTACAAAATCATTTTATTTTTTACTTGTTTTTTTTTTATTCTTTTTATTTTTATTTATTTATTTATCTTTTGTAAATAACCGAACACAAGTAGGAATGTAAATATTACAGTGTTATTGAAACGTAGAATTCAGGGGGATAAGAAACAAATTTGTGTACTTAAAAGTTAGCCAAAAAAAATGCTGAACTCCAACTGGACACTTGAAGTGATATTTCAATTATCACCAAAGAAACAAGGAAAATTTTAGAAAACCATGACTATAACTTATAAAATAATGTATTGTAGCGGGGCAATATTTTGGCTGCAGGATTTCAATCCCACTGGCGAAAACCAACGAGAGTTTCTACATACAAAAAGAGAGAGATACAACTCACCAAGACTAGTTCGTCGTGAAGACTCGCAGACATACTCTCGACGCTGCAACCCGCAAGCACACACTCGACACGTAAAAAGACACAATGAACAACTGCGAACTTATTACAGTATCTTATAAAATTATATCAGTTTCTCCATACAGCTTCAGTAACAAAGACACATACGTAAATCTAGGTGTGTCAGAATTTGAGGGATTTTTGACACCCCACACAAATAAACTACTGATAAAATATTAAAAAAACCGGTAATTTCTCTTTTTAAAGTGGGTTGTTTATTTTCTTTATGGAATATACTTCCAAAATAAACTATTAAAGTCGTTTAAAAAATAATAGAAATATTATTTTTTATTAAAATAAAACAGTATTTACAAAATGCCTGCGCGCTTTCATGCAGCCATTTTATTTACGTAATGAAATCAATTGAATTTTACGAGTTAATTTTTTTTTTCAATTTAAAAATCTATAAAAAAATTTCTATCGGTTCAATTTTTACGATATTTTCAAGTTCAATGTGAAATTTTATGCTCTTTCCAATAAACCGAATATAATATTCTAGACAAGAGTTGTTTTTTTAAATTCACTCCCCATTTTGAAATGTCTAGTAAAATAAAAAAATAATTAATTTTCTCACCTCAAATGTATATATCACAGATTGAAGATAAAAGATCAATAAATAAAATAAGCTAATTTAAAACAAAAAAATACAGTTATTTGCAAATTTACCTGTAAAGTCCAAAGTTTAAACCCTTTTTTTAACCACGTTGAATTTTTTTTACGTGAAACCTTATAATCTTCTTATATTGCACAGAAAGTTTCGTTTAATTACGACAATTATTTCTATTTAGTTCAATGTTTTTTTTTTAGATATTAAAAAAAAAATTCACTCCATAAAGAAGAAATAAAATATATTAAATCCAAAATTCATGTATTGATTTGAGAAAAGAAAAAAAAAGAAAAAATTCCTCGACTGTTTTTTTTTTTAAGGCAAAAACTTATAAGTAAAATGTGACTATTTTTCATCTATGATGATACATATTTCTTCACGCACAAAGCTAGACGGTGAACGCGAACGAGTGGTTTTTACGTCCTTCTGTCAATCTGTAGTTCAAAATAAGAAGAAACACTGGGTCGGCGTTTCGCTAAAACCATAAAAATGCTTACGTAATGGTGGCCTTTTCAAATACTTGTTTAAAAAAATTCTTTTATTTAAAAAATACATGGAATTTAAAATATAAATATGGATAAATTCTTAATAATGAAGAATGGGAGTACCTATTGAATAGTATTTTTATAGGTAAGTGATTTTTTGGAATTTGTATATATTTTTTATAATCGAAGCAAGTAAAATTTAGTTGATTTTCTTCAAATCTTTTTTAAAGAAAACCGATTTTTAAAAAAAACAAATATTGCATAATTTGCTATTAAACCTGTAATTTTTTTAAATTTTGGTCTTTGCTCTTTTAATTGAAAAAAATTAGGGTTTGAATTACATTTTTCAAGTAGATATAAGCTTGGAAAGATAGGAGGTCGAATTACTCAATTTTTTATCACGCATTTTTAATGTCGGTGCTAACGTAAATCTATTCAGTGAGTGATTTCTTCCACATATTGATCTATTTTGTTATAAAACCAAATTTTTCTTTTGATCGATTTTAATATTTAACCCTGGTCAACTTTTACTTACTTGACAACTTACTCGCTATCTTTCAAGTGAAACAAGTTTGAATATTAAATCGGCTTCTCATATAACTATTAAGTTTCGCAAACGCATTTTTGTGATATTTTTGGTCTTCCATACAAACACAAATGATTGAACATATTTTTTTAATATTGTGCTCATAACAAACATGAATCAAAAGATAATCAAAAGATTAAAAGAAGTTATCATTATCGGCAAAGTTTTTGATAGTTTTAATGTGTACTATTAAAATTTTGGTTCTTCTGTTGTATGTTAGCCTCTCGGAACACGACGGGGTAGCTTTGTTTATAGTCGATTTTAAGACCGGCTGTTATTATTAAGTTGCATGTTTATTTAAAGAAGTTATTATTATGAAAGAAAATTATTATGATAATCGGTATGAAAATTAGATTGTGTTACAAGGATTAATAATGTTTATAAGTTTTGGTGGCGAGAGAATGGGGAAATAAATGTCGTTGTGAAAAGAAAAGGAGTCGAGTTATTACTTGTCCTATGAGTGGAGATCTTAGGAACAATAAGCAAATAAAGAGGAGTGCCAAATACATAAACAAAATAACTTTTCAAACTTAGGTATGAACAATAAATTTGTCTGAGAAAACGTGACTGAGAAGTCACCTGTTAGGTCGTTGTGGAGTCGAATGACGTAAGCACAAAGGATTAGTTTTAATATATACAAGCAAGTAAGTTAGTTTAAAGAAGAGAGTTGAGGAGACGTATGATAGTCCAACCGGGACTTAGAAGTCGGGAGAAGAGCTAGTCTCTCTTATAACGCTAGGAAGCGGCATATTGCAACATAGCCAAAATGTGAAGAGAACATTGTAATAAACAACCAGGTAAGTTTTTATTTGTCGTTTAAAATGAACAGTTTTACATGTACTGTCCACAACTGTTAAACATACCATCATCACCCGATATCTTAAACTAGCGGAGGAGGGCGCCCGGTTTTGCCTGATTGTAAAATACGCTTAAATATGATATTTTAATTTGTCCAGATTTCGTATATATTATTATAGAGTCGTGATTTCAAAAGTAAAAAAAGTTTGGGTGCCGTCAGCAAGAATCGAAACCGAAAGCAAAACTGTAGCATTCAAAGCTGACGACGTTACCACTGTACTAAGCTGACACGCATATGAACTGATTAAAAATATACTAAAATGAATGTACAAAATGTATAACAATTTTTTTTTTCCATTTTTACTCCTTTTTAACTCCTTAAAACCTATTTTAATCAGCTGAAGACCAATAAAAGAACGGCCCATAAAAATTCAAGCATTTGAGGCCCCTAGCGTCGCTCTGTGACTTTTAGTTTCGGAAGAGATAGAGTTTGAAAACGTGGGGACAAACAGACAAAGTGAGTTTTATAAATTAGATGTGCAGACGGTCTATTATATAGACCGCTATAATATGCACTCTCTTCGTCTTTCATCAAAGAATTCGTCTCTCGCTTGTCGTCATGTACAAACATTGGTTTGTTCTAGTAATTGTCTCTTCCACTCTGTCAACATATTGTCAATACGTCCACGTCATCGTTTCATGTCAGCACCACAACACAAGTTATTCGTCTGTAAGATTTCGCCTGACACCGACAATGTAATATCTACATAATTTGGTGCAACCATTATATAAATACAAAATATATACACGTGCCCGTACACAGCGCGCCTGTATACAACACGCCCGTTACGTACACACCCCGATACGTAGTACTTCTCCATCATTGTAGCGAAATTCGAAACTTAAAATATTGAATGTCAAGTGAAACCAATTGTTATATAGAGAGGTGGATTGGCACCAAAACAGTCATATTGCATAGTGGGTGGGATTTATTGTTCTTATAACGGCACCCATTATAAATGTATAAATTGTATGTATTGTTTGTTTTGCCAGGGGATGTGATATCGACGTATAAACTGAGTCATGTTCTAACGGAGAGTTATCACACGGGTATATATTACTGTTGGAGACGCCGTCCATGGGATTAATGGACTATCTCATGACGTCACTTCCTCTGGTGACGTCACTGGTATCGAGACCGGTGCCCGATAGTCTGTGATTGGTACGCGACGAAGCCGGTCGTGTGCAAACGCCCCACAGTTGATGAATGGTACTCTCAACCATATCCACGGCTCCTCGTTCACCTCTACATGCATACATACATACATGCATACATTTAAACAGACAGGTGAGATTTATATCATAGATTGTTTCTGTTGTGGTGGCAACCATTTATTTGCATATGCGAATAACATAACACTATAAATGGCAAGCCTAGGTTGGCCTTGGTGTGTCTTACTCAAATGCCACCAGAAGTGACGCCGAAGAGCGTACATGTCCTCCCACCAAGACTCTCTGACTCGACACCGTCATTTGTACATATTGTAAATATACCTTTTCTTTAATACACTTATTATTGCGTTATCTTGTTGTTTGCGTCTTCATTGTATTTCCTTACTAATTATTGTTCAACCTTGCAACCACAACAGTTGGCGACGAGATATGAAGCGTCAAATATAACAGTTTGACGAAGAACTATTTAAAAAAAACAAAAAGTACAACGCAAAGGTTGACCATTTTTTTTTTTAAGGAATGCAAAGTGTTGACAAGCAAACGGATTTTACGCTAAAGAGAAGTTTCAACTCAAGTGAAAAAAAAAAACTCTAACGTGGCAAAAGCGACAATTTACGCCGTTTTCTGGGAATCCGACTTGCAAACGAATGTAAAAGTGAATTTTTGTTTGTCGCTACACGACAAATCTTACTAAAGGACCAACTTGCAAACGAAAAGCGAACTTTGTTCTGTCGCAAAAACGACAGGTCAGACCCGTATTACGAAAAGCAAGGAAGTAACCTACGAAAAAAAGTTCACCAGTGGATTCTAATTACTGTTCTCCGTAAACAAAACAACAACTAAAGGACTTTTTAATTAATGTTTTGGTTGACGTCGGTACTAAAAGGAAATACCACAGCTAAAACTAAAATTCAAGGAAAGGATTTTTTTTCTTGAAGTTGTCACTAAATAACGGATAATACAGTAAAACGTCACGGAAAAAAAAGGTAATCTCAATTTAAGAGGTATTTTAATTACTAAAATACTAGAGAAAAAAACTCAAAGAACTAAATGTACTGCATACATTTATTCAATTGTGACTCGATTAAAAAAAAAAAAACTTTTATTTTGTGGAAAGAGTTACTTATTAGTAAGTGCCTAAAAACGGAAAGTCAAATTCCATTTCGTGATTCCAGATAAACCTGTTTTATTTTTTTTTTTTTTTGCAGCGTGACTCGTAAAAAGAATATATTATTGCAAGCAGCGATATTATTATTGAAAACAGGAGCTTACAGCAATTTGCTTTTTTGTTGTAACCCAAACCGGTGTATATGGTACATGGTACAATATTTTTTTTAACTACCCACTAAAAAAAAAAAAAAAAAAAAAAAAAAAAAACATGGAAGACTTATCAAAAATGTTCATGCAATTTTTACAAGCACAGGCTGAGCGGGATGAACGCAGACAAGCTACACAAAACGAGCTTTTGCAAACACAAATACAGGCACAGGCTGACCGCGAGGAAAAGAGAGAGGACAGATTAATTATTGAAATGACAGCAGGAACAAGAAGAAAAGCAGAAAATGGCGCAATTAAAGCAGAAAAACTGCAATTGGAACAGGAAGAAAGGCATAAGAAACTACAATTGGAATATGAAGAAAGACAAGAGGAACGTTTTGCTAAAACACTGGAACTACTAAAGAGTAATCGAGAAAATGTCGATAGTGTTAATTTTTCCCATACAACTATTTTTAATAGCATGGACACATTTCATTATGTGCCTGAGGAAGAGAAGAATTTTGAAGCATACTACACAAGATACGAGGATGTTTTTCAACTGGACTGTAAAAATTGGCCAAATAGTCAGAAAGTGAGCCTCTTACTCAGAAAATTGGGTACATCAGAACACAGCAAATTCGTAGATTACATATTACCTAAAAAAACTGCGGAATTAGAGTTCATGGAAGCTGTAAAATTACTAAAAGAATTATTTAATCCAAATATATCTCTTTTTCATAAATGATGGCTGTGCATGAATCTAAGAAAGATGGACAACCAAGATTATTTGACATACGCATCAGTTGTCAATAAAAACTGCGATAATTTTAAGCTTGCAGAACTAACGGTAGAAGATTTTAAATGTCTAATCTTCGCTCAAGGGTTAGTTTCCACGAAAAATGCAGAAATACGCAGACGAGTGTTGTCTAAGCTGGAATCTGAGCAAGATTTAACCCTCCAGAAACTAGCAGAGGACTGTGAAAGGGCCATTACACTAAAAAAGGATTTAAAAAATATAGAAGAATCCGGAGTGGCATATGTAAGAAAAGTTAGAAAACCATACGCACCAACCAAGAACTTTACAAAGAAAAGCAATGGAACGGGATATTCCAAAGATAATAACCATAAATATAGTACACAATATAACAAGCCTCTTCCTAGATATAACTGTAAGAGATGTGCAGAAAAGCATTGGGAATCAGATTGTCCTTATAAGAAGAAAAAGTGCTACATTTGTAAGAAGGTGGGACACAAAAGCGATTGCTGCAGATATAAAGATTACACCAGAAAGAGAGTACAGCAAACAAAATCAAATACAAAATTAGACAAAGATCGGCGAAAATACGTAAAAGTGGAAATATTTAAAACATCAATAAAGTTACAACTCGACTCCGGCTCCGATGTTTCTATAATAAACCTGAATACGTGGAAAAAGTTGGGAAAACCGGCCATGATGAAAACTAGTAAAGCAGCCCGGACGGTAACTGGTGGTGGTATAAAATTTGAAGGAGAAGTTGTCCTCCCGATAAAATTGAAAGGGATTTCGAAGAAATTAAAAATATTCGTACTAAAAAATAGTGAAAATCTGTTTGGAATAGATTTAATTGAGAAATTCGGACTATGGGATAAGCCAATCAATACATTCTGTAAAAAATTAGAATGTTCTTCTCCAACAACAGTAAAGATAAAAGACGATTTAAAAGAATTATTTCCTGAGGCATTCACGACTAACTTAGGTCGCTGCAATAAATTCAAGGCCTCGTTTGAACTTCAAGAAAACGCCAGCCCAATTTTTAGAAAAAAGCGAAATATTCCGTTCGCTGGGTTGGAAAAGATTGATAAAGAATTAAATAGATTGGAACAGACGGGAATTCTATCAAAAATAGAACACAGCGAGTGGGCAGCCCCCACCGTATACGTAAAGAAAAAGAATGACGAAGTTAGAGTGTGCGCAGAATTTTCGACCGGGGTCAACTCCCTATTAAAAGATCACCATTACCCCCTACCAAGCCCAGAGGAAATATTCACGAAGTTGAATAGGGGTAATATCTTCTCCAAGATAGACTTGAGCGACGCGTATTTGCAAATACCGGTCGAGGAGAATTGCTCAAAAATACTATGCATCAATACGCATAAGGGATTATACAAATACAACCGATTGCCTTTTGGCATCAAAGTAGCGCCTGCCATCTTTCAGCAAGCGGAGGACACCATAGATATCATATACGAATCTTTTAATTTGGAACCGCCTCAAAATGCACCTGAACGCCGAAGATCAGGTAGGAAAAGAAAAGTGAATGAACCATTAATGGTAAACCCAAAAAGAAAAAGATATTGAAATCTGTGTGACTTCAAATCTTGGAAGGGGGGTGTTGTGGTGGCAACCACTTATTTGCATATGCGAATAACATAACACTATAAATGGCAAGCCTAGGTTGGCCTTGGTGTGTCTTACTCAAATGCCACCAGAAGTGACGCCGAAGAGCGTACATGTCCTCCCACCAAGACTCTCTGACTCGACACCGTCATTTGTACATATTGTAAATATACCTTTTCTTTAATACACTTATTATTGCGTTATCTTGTTGTTTGCGTCTTCATTGTATTTCCTTACTAATTATTGTTCAACCTTGCAACCACAACAGTTTCTAAATAAATTAACCGAAATAATTAAAGGACAATATGGAATGGTTTGAAATTCCAGTAAATTTTCGCGAAATAATATATTCTTTTCATAGTATTTTTGAATTCATTAACATATTCCTTAGAATCTTGTGTTTTTCCTCTAAATTTACCATCCCAAAACATAGTATTTATTTATGAATTCGCCCAAGTATTCGTGAACGAAATGGGCTATTAAGAGTTTTACGGAGTTCACCTGAATATTTCTGCAAATATTCACCTAAATACTAAACGATCGCGGTATTTCTGAATTCATCTAAGTATGCATGTAAAATATTATGGGGAATCTTAAATAATCATGCAATAATTGTTAGCATTTATGAATTTATCTGATTATCTATATATTAATATGCTTGTCCGTACGGTGTCACGTCATCATCATCGCAAACATTAATGAATGAAACGCGTCATCATCATCGCAAACATTAATTAATGTGAATTATCTCCCTTTATTGTTCACTCTTTATTAGTTAAAAAATCATTAACCCCTTTTATTTTCCAAAACTTCCCGAACAACAACAAAAAAAGATATATATATATATATATATATATATATATATATATATATATATATATATATATATATATATATATATGAACTGTCTATTTATGGTTCTGGATTATTTGAAAGACAATTATGCATAGAAGGTATCGTTCCACAGGTTAAATAGTATAGTATTTTACTTACATTTTTAACGATGTCTTCTGTTTATTATTGTAGTGTAATACGGAACGCTTATTCTATTTTATTCAGTAATAAATATATTGTTTACGTTTAACGTTACGAGTTCGTTTTTTTTTTTTACTTTGCCACTTTATCTTTTTATTTTTATTGTGCCACTTTATCTTTTTATTTTTATTTACTTTTGAGTGAGCCTTACATAACAAAAAATATGTTTCGAAATAAATGTTACAAAAGTTAAGAATGACTATTAAATAAATCACCAAAGTCACCATTCGCAAATACACTGAGTAACACAGAGTCAAAACATATTTTACGTCTTGTTCTGTTTTGCTTTTGTTTTATGGCATATCAATCCTTTTTCGTGTTATTTAATGCCGAATCGAGTAATTTTGTAACATTTATACATCTTCACGTTGTTTACATAGTTATTATTTATGTTTTGTCTGTTTTATTTTGCTTCTTTTACATCTTCTAATGCCCACCGACAGGGCATACATATTTAAATACTGTAAAAAATGGACACAACAATTTTTTTAAATATGAAATAAAACACTTTGTTTCATTACTTACAATTTAATTTATTTAAAGAAATATTTATTTCCTACTTAAAGATTTTCAGTATATTTTATTTAACTGAAGAAATATTTATTGTTCATACATATATTTTTTCCATTGTTTTTATTACATTGTTAGGTGAAGTTTCAGAATAGTTAACCCCCCTCCCCATATTAAGAATGGCTTTCGGCATGATTCTTACAATAGCGGTACCAAAATTTTTTTGTTTTTTTTATTTTAAAACAAATTATAAAAAAAAAAGATACAAGACCATTAAATTTTTTTTTCATTAAATCGCTATTTAGGTGAAGGTTCAAAATAGTTAACCCTTCTCCCTATAACCGTTTTTTTTATGCAGTAAAATACTGTTTCAATAATTATGGTTTAAATAAATATTTATTCATTATTTAAAGATTTACAGTATAATTTATTTAACTGAAGAAATATTTATTGTTCATACACATATTTTTCCCTTATTTTTTTTTACATTGTTAGGTAAAGTTTCAGAATAGTTAACCCCCCTCCCCATATTAAGAATGGCTTTCAGCATGATTCTTACAATAGTGTTATCAAAGTTTATTGATTTTTCTTATTTAACAAAAATTATAAAAAAGATAAAAGAACATTTTAAACATTTTTTTCATTAAATGGTTATTTAGGTGAAGGTTTAGAATAGTCAAACCCTCTCCCCTTATAAAGAATGGCATTTTTATTATTTCAGCATGATGCTTACATTTTTCTTAATATAAAAAAAAGATACAAGAAAATGTTAAGCTTTTTTTTTTAATTAAAATGTTAGATCAAAGTTCGGAATAACTAACTTTATAGCCAATTAGCCAGCTGTATTAAAATGCATTTAATACCTAATAAGGTTTTCGCTTCAAGTGCTACAAGCAGACGATATCGATTCAAAGGAGGTAATTCGTCAACAATTGTTTTAGCCGAATTTTACGGTAAAGTGTAGTGGACTGGTGGATATATTATACATATCCCCCAGTTTGTATTTATTTGCTTCCCCACTGAGCAAATTAGGCACAAGACCGTTTTTAATGTGGAGAGAGAGGGAGGGGGAGGGAAATGGGGACCAGCTCCCGGTGGGTGGGAAATGGGAGTTTGATAGGAACTGTTGATATGAAGGGTTGCCCCTACATTGACCAAGGTAGATATGTGGGGTTACCCCCACATATGGTCTTTGCTTGCAGTATCTGTGTTTATTTATTTGCTTCCCCACTGAGCAAATTAGGCAGGAGGCCGTTTTTAATGTGGAGATAGGGGGAGGGGGGAGGGAAATGGGGATCCAGCTCCCGAGAGGAGGGAAGTGGGAGCTGGATTAGAAACTGTTGGTATGAAGGGTTGCCCCTTCAGTGACCAAGGTAAGATATGTGGGGTTACCCCCACATATGGTCTTTGCTAGTCATAGCTGGTCTTTGCTAGTCATAGCTTTGCAGTATCTGTCGGAACAGATGGTGTTTATTTGCTCCCCCACCGAGCAAATTAGGCACAAGGCCGATTTTTAATGTGAGGAGTGAAGGGGAAATGGGGACCAACTCCCCGGGGAGTAGGGGAGCTGGATAGTGACAATTGGTATGAAGGGTTGCCCCTACATTGACCAAGGTCTTATATGTGGGGTCGCCCCCACATATGGTCTTTGCTTGCAGTATCTGCCGGAACAGATGGTATTTATTTGCTCCCCCACCGAGCAAATTAGGCACAAGGCCAATTTTTAATGTGAGGAGTGAAGGGAGGGGGAAGGGAAAAAGGGGACCAGCTCCCGAGAGGTGGGAAATGGGAGCTGGTTAAAGGTCAGGCATGTGGGGTTGCCCCCACATCTGGTCTTTGCTAGTCATAGCCAGTCATAGCTTGCAGTATCTGCCGGAACAGATACTACACTTTGATCTTGTCGCCCAGACCGCAAAGGGCGGGGGCCAGTGTATACACATATCCCCCAGTTATTCATTTGATAAAGCAATATTTAATGAGCATGGTTCTTCTTGCCAGGCAATGGGTTTACCTGAACCAACAGGTGATCCTCCAATAGATAATATGACTTGAAATACAAACGGGCCTAATGTTGAATTGTTAAACAATGAACAATTAGAGGTCTTTAATACTATAATCAAGGCTGTCATGGCAACTGAAAAAGAAGCCCCACACAACAATTGCTTCTATTTAGATGCCCACGCCGGATCAGGAAAAACCTTTTTATTCAACATATTATATGATTACTTCACTTCCAGCAGTACTGTAACCACCACTGCGGCATTGCTGCAATGCTACTAACTTCAGGGAAAACACTCCACAGTATATTCAAACTACCTGTACCTCTGACAGAAACCAGTATCTGTAACGTTTCTCCTGTATCAGAGCATGCTTCTTTTTTGAGAAAGGTAAAGGTATTCATCATAGACGAAGCTTCTATGATACCTAATCATGCACTGCTTGCTATAGATAGATGTTTACAAGATATAATGGGTAACGATAAAATATTTGGTGGAAAATTTCTCATACTTGGAGGTGACTTCAGGCAAATTTTGCCAGTAGTGCCACATGGATCACTGTGACGTCAGAGCAAAGCGAACATTCAATCTCTCTACCTCTCTATCTATCTGACGTTAATACTTACTCTCTATATATCTCGCTATCTCTCTCTCTCTCTCTCTTCCTAAGACTTAATCAGCCAGACAACCTCCTCTCTCTGTGAAGATATGTCGTGGCAGTCACTTGGCTGGGGGAAGTGGGGCAGAGGTCGGGTGTGACAATCGCCATAACGAACGGAAATACGTCGTCATGGCAACCAGACAGCGAACATTTGAGGCGGGAAAGCTGAACACGAGGGGATTTGAAAATAGGAAGATATACGGCAGTTGGCGTAAAGAAAGCGGCACAACTCAGTGTGTAAACATTATCTCCGAGAATCGAACCTCATCGAAGATTGAGATTTGAATTAATTGAATTGCTGATTATTATTCAAATACGATCGTATTGCCGATTGAACTCAACATTTATTCTTCTTTGGAATTATGATTCGAGGAAAAGATAGACTTTTGCCATCTCACCTTTTGGTTTTTTGTTTTTTTGGTTATCGTGTTTGTGAACTTATGATCCGTTTTTACCCTAACGGACAAAACAGCTAAGTTTGGCCTATCTCGTGCCAATATCTTTTCTTATCCACAAACTTTTCTACATATTATATTGTAATTGCATGTCGCATACATCTGGCAAACATTCCAAAGATACGTCTATCTCACTCATTCTTTTTATCGTGGCTTCTTCTTCTTCCTTTTTGTATATAAAAGTCTTTATTGAATTTTAAACTTTGATTGAGTGTTTGTTTCGTCATTCATTGCTCTGTTGTTCCATTCCCCTTAATGATATATTTCGCTGGTTGATCCGACATCCGACGATTAACCGAAGATAAGTGATGAGCCATTGGATATCAAATAAAATAAATTTATGTGTCTCGATCTGATTGCCAATCAATTCGGTCATCCATTAAGCGGGTCGTGACATTACCTACATCTATTATAGACACCTGTCTTAAAAGATGCCCATTGTGGCATCATTTCAGTCAATTACAACTAACACAAAACGTCAGAACTAACATAAATGAACAGGAGTTTTCTAGATGGCTCCATCATCTTGGTAATGGTACACTAACGAGCAGTCTTAATGACGTTCCTGTAGATGCCAAAGATGTTCCTGATGAGTCGGTATGTAATGGTTCTCTAATCTCAGAAATATTTGATTGCAGCCCTCAAGAAATGGAAAATAGAATCATCATGACTCCAAAAAATACAGAATGTTTAACAGTAAATGTAGAAATTCTAAATAATCTTCCCGGAGGCATAAATATATATTTAAGTACAGATTACATCTCCGATGATGATGCTGAACTTTAAAATTATCCTATCGAGTTCATAAATTCATTAACTCCATCTGGAATGTCACCTCACCGACTTAATGTGAAAATAGGGGCAATAGTAATGCGACTGCGAAATTTATCCATAAATCAAGGACTTTGTAATGGAACTAGGATGAAAATAAAAGAATGTCATCAAAACAGCATCATTGCTATTTTAATTAATGGATCTAATAGAGGTTCCACAGTTATCATTCCAAGAATTAAGTTAAAGCCAAGTGATACAAATGTTCCGTTTGCATTTCATCGGATACAGTTTGCAATACGATTAGCATATTCACTGACCATCAATAAAGCACAAGGCCAAACTTTGTATAAGGTTGGTATATATCTTCAACAACCTGTATTTTCTCATGGTCAACTGTATGTGGCATGTTCAAGAACTCGATCTAAGCACAGTGTGAAATTTAAGGTAATGCAACTGCATAGAAATGATAATCAGGGAAGAAAGTGTGGTGTAACATATACTAAGAATATTGTTTACCGTGAACTGTTATGAAAACAATCAAGAACAGATATGGAATCTAAAAATTAACTTGGATGTAAATATGATTTTGGAAAAAAAAATTTTTTTAAATTGCTTTCCTTATATTTAAAATTCATAATTTGATGAAAAAGTAGTGTAGAGTTTGTTTAACTTTACTTAATTATATAACATTGATATAAATTTGATAGGTACAACCTACCTCACATCATTTTGATTATCGAAAAATCAAAATTTAACTGTACTTCGTAAGATTTACAGAAACACTTCATTTTCTATGCATGTAATACACAAGAATCTGAATATTATAACAGATTACAATGTTTTTATGGAAAAAACTTTTGTACAGAAAATTCAGTGTTCTCTTTATATTATCAGGAAGTTGTGATGCATTAATTGAAATCTATATCAATAATTCGACTTAAAAAATATTTGTGAATTTCCAAATCTTCATTGAATAAAATTCAAAATGAATAGAAAAGTCTATTGCATATGTAAAAGTTGACGGTTGCTTATTTAACTTCATTAAAAGCTATCAAAGTCAACCAAGAGCTGCTCAATATTCTGGCTTAATGGATCATTTAGCAAGGAAAGAAGATGGCGATTCTGGTGTACCAGTTATTCTACCATCTTCATTTACAGGAAGATCTAGGAATCTTCAACAACCGTATCAAGATGCAATGGCAGTTTTCTGTAAATATGGAAAGCCAGACCTATTCCTTACCTATACATGTAATCCAAGATGTCCTGAAATATTAAACAACTTGGGGTCATCAGAACTTTCACAAAATCGATGTCAACAATGTCACACAGTTTTTTTAAATTCACAGTCTGACTCCCAAGAACCTACTGACTGACCACTATTCTCACTCCAAGCAGCTGATCGACGTCCCTGTCACCGCCTCAATCATCACCAGCACTTCCTGGCAATATCAACAGCATCAGTTACGATCGCATTGACCTTCAATAAACGTTTAAACTAAAGTTCTTTGTTCTACTTGCTTCCATAAGATCATTTTTGTAATATAACAATAAGGAATTTCTTACTGATGTGTTTTAAAAGAGTTTAACTACCGTGGAATTTCCACGGGTCCTGCTAGTTATTTTTAATAGAATAAGCATCTTTTTTTTCTTAATTCATCCAAATATTTTTACAAATAATTTGGATATTCATGTTTCCGAATTCACACAAATTCTTAAAAATGTAATATTTATAATTTCACCCAAATGCTTATGCCAAGCTCTATTAAAAGCATTTTCCAACTGACATTCCAAATTGTATGCGTTCTAATATTCATTGAAAATATCGCTCCTTATAAAGTTTCTCAATTCATTCAATATTAATGAAAATAAATGCACAAGTTATAGTGTTTCGTAATTTTTACGATATAAATGTAAGAAATATTTCTAAATATTACTGAAAATACATTATTCATTATTTCTCTGAATTTACAAATATATTTACCATAAATAAGCGCAGTATAGATTATCTTGATAAATCATTATCCGATCAAACATATGATATGATATTTAACTTTGCTGAATGCACGTAAATATTTAGGCAAAAAAATCTGCAATATATTTCTTATCAATTGATCCATCATTGAAAAATGGGCAATTTACAACGTTTCTGGATTTTTTTCTGAATTCGTCCAAATATAAATACTAAAAATGCATTATTGCAATTATTCCTAAAACAAAAATTTTCTGAATTCATCTAATATTCATTCCAAAAACATTTAAATTATTTTTTTAATTAAACTATATATTCATACAAAAATTCGCATTACTAATTTAGATGAACAATTTCTCATTTTCCTTAATTTACCCAAATATTCATGATGGGAATTAATTAGGATAATAATTTCTCAATTCGTTCAAATATTGATGAAAAATATAGAATAATTCATTTTCTAAATCCATACAAATATTAGTAACTAGCATTTCAGCCCGGCGTTGAAAATTGACTGTATTAAAGCTAAATATCACAGTGCTTAGTTATTGATGCAAATCCCTAGGGCAAACGTTAACACGTAAATAGGAAATAAAGGTCAGCCGATAGGTGTCAGATAGCTATTGTCTCTTGTGAATCACGAACTAGAAGAAATGGCATCAAACGAAAAAGGATAGATACGAACAGTGGAGACTTTGAGTTGGAAGCTTGACGCGATTAGAAATGACTTAGGAATGAACGGTAAACGAAGTAGGCGGCAAGACCCCCGCAATATACAGCATCTATTTGTCTTCTTCCCAATATTGGCAAAGATGGAAGCAACATCAACAGACTAATAAAATATTCCTTCTCCAAACTCGGAATCTATATTATTATTTTTTTTATTTTATTTATTTATTTATTTTTATTTTTTATTTTTATTTATTTATTTTTTTTTTTTGTAGTGTTTTGCTGACATTGATTAAAAAAAAGCGAGAACGCACCTCACACATAGTCAAGCAGCAATTGGGGATCACCGACAGATCCAAGAGATGATTTAGGGGGAGTGTCCTCAGTCTTGGAAGACCGCTGTGTTGAACATTGTGTATGGCCTGATTGTGCTTATGAATTATTTATTGCATTCGATAGCAAACAAACATTTATGTAATCGTCTCATACAAAGCGTTAGACCTCCCTTTAGAAGGGAGGTAATGCAACAATAGATGCTGAAAAACTCGAGCATTTTCTTTTCCAAAACCCAGTGGATTACTATTAAATACTATAATTTTCCATTATCGAGAAATAAATTTGAAAAGAAATATTTAATATTTTACCAGTAAGAGATTTCCAAATGAAACAGCTATTTTTTAACTAGATGACCGGTCGTCTTATCTTATAAACTTACATGGTGAGTTGAAACGCCGCTCTTGATAAATATCTAATAAATTATTTGAATAATCTAAAAATATAGTGTTTATTTGTGAGTAATCCATAGGGTTTTAAGTAGACTCATTTGCAGTGCACTTTAACTCTTGGCAAAAAGAAAAAGAAAAAAACGACCGTAAATATTCTTTTCAGCAAAACTATTACTGTTTCTCAAGGACCTGTGGTATAGTTGATAACGTACTTGCTAAATTTCGATAGAAATATTACTGAGTTCGACAAGATACATCTAAAGAAGCTCGAGGGTTACATCGACTGAAACGTTCTGAAAATGACACTCAAGATAAGAACAGTAATCTGAATAATCCAAATAATATGAATTATTTTATCCTCATCTCAATAATACAGAAACGAAAGCATAAGTTTTACGATGAAAATAAGAAGGGTACTGAATTTAGGAATAGGAGACGATATTATTTTAACGTCAATTGCTTAGCGTTCGGCTATTGTATTCAGTCCCCCCCCCTGAATAAGATGTTAGCCAGCTAATCAATACGCCGTAAAGGTTGAAAGATGAGTTCAGTAGAGCGGTCAGTATTAGAGAAGTTATAATAGGTGAAAGACAATATCACGGAATTACAAAATGAAAACATAATTATCTGAACTGAAAAGTGTATTCAATGAAAAAGAAGTCCTGGTGTCATGTGGTTATAGTAAGTTTGTATGTATGAGCAAAAGTTACTCCGACTTCGTATATATGTGACATTTTTTAGAGAGTCGGATATGCTGAAATTAATGCAGAACATTATGAAATTGGATGAAACTGGATGATTATTTCCGGAAACACAAATCAATTAGTGGCATAAATTGTGGCCATATTGCAATTCTATATATTGTCTGTATTTATAGCCTCATAATAATTGAAGTTGACTAGAAAAATCGAGATTACTATATATATATATATATATATATATATATATATATATATATATATATATATATATATATATATATATTATGCAAGACAAAGAATACATTTCCATAAGTATTTCTCCTTAACCTATAGGTTTTTGATGTCTACCCATCTCCTTAGAGGAGAAAATATTAGCAAATATTATAATGGTTTATACCTAATTTGCTTAATACAATAAACATAGAAAATAATGATTAAAAGTTTTTAAAGTTTTTAAATCATAAAGTAAGGAAAATTATATATTGGTTCAAAATGAAAAAAATATATATTGGTTCAAAATGAAAAAATTATATATTGGTTCAAAATGAAAAGGATATTGAATTTCATATCCAAATAAACTTTTAAAACTTTTAATTATGATTTTCTATGATTTGAAAACTAAAAAGTTAGATTACACCCAGTTAGATAAAACACATATTTTATTACATAATAAATGGTTGGTAATCAGGTTATTGGCCTGTAATTACTTGAGGGTCGTCCCCTTCTCTGTCTTTTTGTATTAACATAATTCTTTTTTGATTACTCATACTGGTACTTCTGCCTTGCAGTTACATCTTCTTAGCTTACTATTATATAGTGTCATAATTTTTTTGGAATGAGAATGCATGTATATAAACATTATTATTATGTTCATTCAGTGTTGCGATGTTGTAAACCGGTTATTGTCATTCCAGAGTTGGCTTTTACACAACAGCTTGTGCGTATAGTCAAAGAGTCAATTAAATGGAAAGCACCTAGAGTAGGATGTTTGTTATGCCAAGCAGAAATGACTTCTGGAGTAGGGTAATGTTGTACTTGATTCCGAAGGAGTTCAACTGTTTCTCAAAATAATCTGGAATTGAGCCAAGAGCATTTATTATGAGTGGCACGATAGAAATTTTCTTACTCTACAACCTAGCAAAATGCACCCTCAGTTGCTCATACGATGCGCGTGCAATAAGTAATGCCCCTGACGCACTTCCAGTTGTCTGATCTAGCTGAAATTTTGCATGCGCAATGAATTATATCTCTACGGGTTATGTGGCAAATTACAGCTCTGAACTAATTGTGGTTTCTGTTTTACAGGTGTTTGAACTGAGTCAGGTGTGAAATGGAGCCTGTGGAATGTCGAGCAGTGATCCGGTTTTTGTATTTGAAAGGACGCCCACCACAGGAGACTTTTGATGAAATGAAAGAAACTTATGGTGATAATGCCCCATCATAGGACCTTGTAAAACGCTGGCATCGTGAATTCAAACATGGCCAGAAGTCTGTGGGAACAGCTCCCAGACCTGGTCGCCCCTCTCCTTCTGCCATTGATGAGGCATATGTCCATCAAGTTGAGGCTATCATTTTGGAAGATCGGCGCATTACTATTCGCCAAATAGCCCAAGATGTCAAGATTAGTAGAGGGTCTGTGGAAACTATCATTTATGACCATTTGCATATGCATAAAGTGTTTGCAGTATGGATTCCCTGGTTGCTCACATCATTCCAGAAGCGAGAATGCATTGAGTGCTCGAGGATGAATTTGGAGATGTTCCAAGAAGATGAGTCAATTTTTTCAAAAGACTGATTACACAGGATGAAACCTGGATCCATCACTATGATCCAGGGACCAAAGCCCAGTCAATGCAGTGGAAGCACTTGGACTCACCATCTCCAAAAAAGGCAAGAGTGCAGCCCTCTGCTGGCAAGGTCATGCTCACTGTCTTCTGGGACCAGGACGGAGTAATGATGACAGATTTCGTGTGGTTATGAAATCCACTCCTATCCTCCCTACTCTTCTGACCTTGCACCCTTTGACTTTAAGCTCTTCCCAGCCATGAAGTTGTTTTTGAAAGGAAAGCGTTTCCCAGATGATGCAGCCTTGATTTCTGAAGTCACGTCGTGGTTGGAGGACCAACCTGGGGTGTTCTACAAAAACAGTCTCCAGAGTTGCATCAAACAATGGGAGAAATGCATAACTCTGGGTGGTTCCTATGCAGAGAAAGACTAATAACTGTGTCAAGTTTCGTTGCTCCACTGCTATGGGAAGTGGGTCAGGGGCATTACTTATTGCACGCCCCTCGTAGTTCTGTAGTTTCTCATGCTTCTTGCCTACTATGTTCATGTCATTTGAGTCACATCAATAATTTGGCATTTATTTTTTTGTTTTTGTTCACAACTACAATATCTAGTTTTCTGTGAGTTATCTCTCGGTCACATTGAACCATGAAGTTCCAGAGAATCTTAACATCGTCATTTTGCATTACCACTTTTGAGTGATGTAGGAACAACTTGTCCGTCACTTAGATTCCAAACTTTTGGCACAAACTCCAATGCAGATTTGCACATACTTTGTCATGGCAACGTTTGTACTCTTTTTGAGAAAGTGTAGAACATGTGTGACACTGTTTCAAGAGTTACGCCACACAATCTGAGTAAAACAAAATAGAACAGGTCTAACGAGACGCAAAGCACTGTTCACGGTTTGCAGTTCTGAACGCTTTTTTCTTCCCAACTCCTCCCAGCGACCTGCTTTTATCATGTCTGGCATGCCTCATTAGTAGGTGTGTCATGTGACCATGTGAGAACTGTGCAAGATCTAGTATAATATCATTTTAGTATCTTTTTAGTATCTTTAGTATCATTTTAGTATCTTTAATATCATTTTAGTATCTTTAATATCATTTTATTGTCATTTTAGTATCATGTTAGTATCTTTTTAGTATCTTTAGTATGATTTTAGTATCTTGATCAAACTGACCGTAAAGTTTCATTCTTACCAATTCAATCGACTTTTCTGATTCAATTCTTTCCTTGTATTTCTTATCTTTCAGTGATTATTTATCTAGCTCTCCCTCTTTCGCCATTGTTGCAAGTAACATTTCATGGCTGTTAGTCAAGTAGCAGTGCACGCTTCTAAGCTCTTCCCCGACACATTCTTTAATCCCAATCAGTCTTCGTCCTCATTTCTTACTTGTGGCACATTAGAATTTGGGGTTTAAGTGTTCCATACTTGACTAACAACTTTCGTGTGTCACTATCCAGCTTTTCCTTTTCTTCCTGTGTTCATCCTACAAAAGCTATATTGCACAGCACCCATGAATTGATGGTTGTGAACAAGTTCATACGATTCAGTCGAGATTTCAGGAGCAGTTTAAGTCTCTTCATATATATTTCTTTCATCTCTTTTATTTCATTGCAGAGCATCATGTTAAGTTCAAGCACCCCCAAGTACTTGCAGCCTTCTGCATCAGGACCTCCTAATCTTTCATCATTTGGTAAAATGATGCCGTTCATGGCTGCTCTTTTCCCTCATTTAAAAGTAACTACTGCACATTTGGAAATTCCAAACTCCATATTTATGTCTTCACTCCACTGCTCTACAGTTTAAACCAAAGAGTCAATTTTCTTTTCTGTTTTGCCAAACAATTTCAGATCATCCATAAATAACATGTTACTGATCTTTGGTCCGTTCTTCTCCAGTAAGTAACCCATCTTTGTCTCTCTTAGTAAACGTATTAATGGTATGAGTGCTATTAAGAATAGAAGTGGCGAAAAGGATTCTCCTTGGAAGATAGCGTGTTGATTGTCCTTAATAGTTTTTCCCTATGACCTCGATTATATTTTCAGTCGCCCCTACCATTTTCAATGTCCTGAGTACCCACGAATGCGGCACCATATCATAAACTTTTTATAATCTACCTAAGCTATATTCAAGTTTGTTTTTCTCCTTTTGAAGTTCTTTAAAATACATTCATCAATCAATGGTTTGTCTTTTGTTCCTAAACACCTTTTCCTCGCGTCTTTTTGCTCAACTGGTAGTGAACCATTTACTTCAAGATAGTCATGTACTTTTGTACTGAATATCCCTGTCAGTGTCTTCCAAAGCAGATTCAACCAAACAATTGCTTTGCAATTTCCAACATCTGGTTCTTTAGTAGGATCTTTAATGATTAAAATAGTCCTTCCCACTACAAGCCATTCTGGTATTTGGCACAATCTAACAATAGTTATCCAGTTTCACTTAAGTATGATCTTCATTTATTTCCTCAAATCTTCTACAGAAATATGGATATCC
Organism: Euprymna scolopes; assembly: GCF_053919585.1. NCBI lineage: Eukaryota > Metazoa > Mollusca > Cephalopoda > Sepiida > Sepiolidae > Euprymna > Euprymna scolopes. Next base: position 54,986,797 of record NC_136483.1, read on the forward strand.
TCTTGTTTATGTCCTTTCAGTCTTTCGCTTACTCTAGCGACCCAGTCAGCATAAACCTTGTGGGAAGTCTCTCCTGACCATGTACTTGACCAAAACGCTATAATTTCTTGAGGGTTAGGAGCTACTGTTTTAGTTTCACCTCCTTCCAGATTCTAAAGAACCTTGACTGGTTTGTCTTGAATAATTGTTGTCGTTAAACTGCTGTATTCTGTTATTATATCTTTTAATCTTAAAAGCTTTTGTCATAATCTGCTGCTTTATCTCTTCCACAATGGTATTAAACCCCTTGGCTTTCATTTTGTATCATCTATCCAGTTCTTCTTTTTCTCCTTGTTTGCATTTTTCAACTGTCCTAGATCTTTCCTTATATATATATATATATATATATATATATATATATATATATATACACACAGTGCAAAAAGAAAATCCATACTTGTAATTTTACCTGTTCATATTTGACTTTTAATTGAAATATTCTAGTGTTCATGTCAATTTTAAAAAATAACTTCAAATTAAGGAGGCAAAAAGAAAGTCCGCAGCAACAAATTCGCCTAAAACCAGCTTAAATTAACGCCCTCTAAATCGGTTTAAAATATCCACCAACAGGCAAAAAAGCATCTCTAATCATAATTGTTATTGTGCCAGGTTATACAACATAACATTTAGTCCATATGCCACGATTTTCTCTTAATGATCATCAGGAGCTCATTAATCTTCGCCTTTCTGGTTTATCCAATCGAGAAATCAGCTGCAGATTGAAATGTGATGAGAAAACAGTACGAAAGACTGTGCAAAAGCACCAAAAC